>NC_024314.1:902922-927411 GCF_000523025.1 Cynoglossus semilaevis
TGCTGTCGGTTTCCTGCTTTCATCTGGCCAAGAACAGTGAGCTTATTAATATGGTAAAATGGAGAGTGTGGCGCCTGTTTGATGAAAGCAACAACACGGCATGATGTGTGTACACGTGCCTTATATGTATTAAACGCCCGGCTTGTCCACCGAATCCACAGCACAGACACATGTATGATGGCAGATTAGAGAAGTATGAAACACACTGAGGAGTAAGCGCTGGGCGAGGGCTTTTGTCTTGTTATCTTTCCAGATGAGTCGACATTATCCCCATGGATAAGGTTCACCATGCATGGATTACAACATAAAACAGGCTGTGCATGTCCCGTGGAAAATGCCACGAGTGGAGTCGAGCTCCGTTTCGATCGTGTAGCAATGCTGTAATCATACGCAACCAAAGATGGTTAAAGCTGGGCCTTGATGGGAAAAAAAAAAAAGTGTCTTCAATTCCTTCACTTTTTTCCCCTCACAGTTTCATTGTATGTCTAATTAAAGAGATCCTGTGTTATTTCATCATTTCCTAATGAAATATTAACATTCATGTCCATGAATTATCCTTGGGGATATTATTCCAAAGTTTGGGGTTTTTTTTTTTTGCATCTTCTAGTTTTTTTTCCGCTCATGTGCTTCAAGATCTGACAAACCAACAGAGGAGATCCAACTGATAGTGGCCATACATAAAACAACGCACAGTCCGCCCTGTAGGCTGAACCTCGGCCACTTAAAGATTCATGTACAATCAAAAGCACTTTAAAGTTCACTTGTAATAATATGTGGAGCCAGTCTTCTTCAAAACTTGCTTTGATTGGAATCACAGACCGGAGCTGCTTTGGCTCTGATGAAGAGTCGTGGAACATAATGTTGAAGACACTGCCAACACGTGCTGCCAGGGATATTCATATAATATATTCATTAATAAATATATATATATATATATACACACACACGTTTGAAAGAAGTCTTTTAGTCGTCCAAGTGTATGTATATATATATATATATATATATATATATATATGGCTGTGAGTGTGAAAATGTTTTTAAAATATAAATAGAGTCAAATCACAAACCCAGCCATGAACAGGGATGAACATGAAAAGTTTGACTTATATACACCATATTTTCTGAACTATAAGTAGCAGATATAAAGTATAACATGTTATGACACAATACATAACATGTATGTAATGTATAACATCTATTCTGAGAATCCATGGAAACCACTGTTGTGGCACAAAATGAGTGCCAAGGCAAGTGAGGAAGAAGAATCGTCTTAATCCTCAGTCCCTTCCACTAAGGAAACAGCAGGAGTGGGTTTCAAATCAGCAATCCTCTAGTAACAAGTCCCACCTCATACCCCACCAAGGTTTTTGGTAAATGTCAGATAATGATTATAATAGTGTTACCTGACTATTTTAATCATTTTGATATTTCTTTAAAACTATATAATGAAAGAAAAACAGACATTTGATTGGCTACATTTCATTTGGTCACCAATCTGAGAAGTATGGAACTCCATATAGAGTCTAAGGAGAACAGAGGAAAAAGACCATAGGTCTCCTCAAAGCAGAGGACAAGAGTATGAGAATAAAAAGGATGAACTAAGTATAGAAGACATGAATGATAGTAGCAACAAGACAAAGGTGACCTCCATCACCAAATCCACCTCCACACACCACCGCAAGCTTCTGCATCTCCGGAGGGCCACCATGGCACATTTCCCGTCACTGGAGGTGGCAGTGGGCCGCACATTACAGTGAATCAAATCAACCGCCTCAACCTCCACAAGCCACACTTTTCCTGTCGGCTCATCATCTACACAGATGCCATGTGCAAAGAGGGGTTAGTGAGAAATCGTGTTCACATGCTGAGCACACCTCAGCTGTCGTGACTCGAGTCTCTGTCTCTGCAATATTTGAGATATGGAATCAAAGCCTTAGATTGGCTGTGTGGGTTTCACAGAGAAATGCTGATTTTCATTTAGGATCAGAGCCGGCCGAGGAATAAAGGCATACAGTAAAGTACATCTGAAAAGGCCCAGATATTTACAGGCATCATAAGGTTTCGTTTTTTAGGAATAAAGGCATACAGTAAAGTACATCATAAGGTTTCGTTTTTTTGCACGGCCATGTTAGGCTGCACGCGGCTGCTGTTGCACAAAGTTTGCTCAGATATACTGCCTTTTTCACCTTTCATTTTGCAGTAAATGAAAAAGTCAAACAGTACGTCTGTGAGTAGCTTTCCATATCTGGAGTATGATACTTTAAAGGCAGCTTTTCGCAAAAATTGGTCTTGAGACAAAATGTATTCACCTTGTTTTGCAACTTTTCCCCATTGATAACACAAAACTACAATGTTACGATACGTCTATAAAGAGCAAAGTTTTGATTCTTTATCTTCTTCTACTATGTTCTTACACATCCACGTTTGAAAAAAAAAGTCTAGTGTCGTCCTAGTGTAAGTCTGCCACACAGGACGCGCCATTAGGGATACGTGACTCCTCTGGGGCTCGAACCCAAGACCCTCTGAGTGTAAGGCAGATGTGTTAGGCAGGCATGCACACTATGAAACCATGTACTCATACTGTGGTGATTTGTAGTTTGTCAAGTCTCTGTGCAGTGATTTGAAGCTGCATTACTTGCAAAATGGGACTGTATAGGCAACATTTGTCTAAATCATACATGACACCGGGGCTGTGTCGCCACTTGCAGCCTGGATTGAATTTATCAGTGTCTTCACCGAACCTGTCTCTGAAGCACATCCCTTTAGCAGAGCCACCGCCAACACCACCACCACCACCGGCCAGCCGCTGGCTTCAGTGGAATTCGTTTGCAAATCGTTAACAGAGTCAGAGACCCCTGCAGAGCCGGTAATTCAATATTGGGGTCTAACATTCTGAGATCAGATATGATGGATTGTAATCCACTCTGCTCAAGTATAACATGTTATGACACAATACATAACATGTATGTAATGTATAACATCTATTCTGAGAATCCATGGAAACCACTGTTGTGGCACAAAATGAGTGCCAAGGCAAGTGAGGAAGAAGAATCGTCTTAATCCTCAGTCCCTTCCACTAAGGAAACAGCAGGAGTGGGTTTCAAATCAGCAATCCTCTAGTAACAAGTCCCACCTCATACCCCACCAAGGTTTTTGGTAAATGTCAGATAATGATTATAATAGTGTTACCTGACTATTTTAATCATTTTGATATTTCTTTAAAACTATATAATGAAAGAAAAACAGACATTTGATTGGCTACATTTCATTTGGTCACCAATCTGAGAAGTATGGAACTCCATATAGAGTCTAAGGAGAACAGAGGAAAAAGACCATAGGTCTCCTCAAAGCAGAGGACAAGAGTATGAGAATAAAAAGGATGAACTAAGTATAGAAGACATGAATGATAGTAGCAACAAGACAAAGGTGACCTCCATCACCAAATCCACCTCCACACACCACCGCAAGCTTCTGCATCTCCGGAGGGCCACCATGGCACATTTCCCGTCACTGGAGGTGGCAGTGGGCCGCACATTACAGTGAATCAAATCAACCGCCTCAACCTCCACAAGCCACACTTTTCCTGTCGGCTCATCATCTACACAGATGCCATGTGCAAAGAGGGGTTAGTGAGAAATCGTGTTCACATGCTGAGCACACCTCAGCTGTCGTGACTCGAGTCTCTGTCTCTGCAATATTTGAGATATGGAATCAAAGCCTTAGATTGGCTGTGTGGGTTTCACAGAGAAATGCTGATTTTCATTTAGGATCAGAGCCGGCCGAGGAATAAAGGCATACAGTAAAGTACATCTGAAAAGGCCCAGATATTTACAGGCATCATAAGGTTTCGTTTTTTAGCACGGCCATGTTAGGCTGCACGCGGCTGCTGTTGCACAAAGTTTGCTCAGATATACTGCCTTTTTCACCTTTCATTTTGCAGTAAATGAAAAAGTCAAACAGTACGTCTGGCTTTCCATATCTGGAGTATGATACTTTAAAGGCAGCTTTTCGCAAAAATTGGTCTTGAGACAAAATGTATTCACCTTGTTTTGCAACTTTCCCCATTGATAACACAAAACTACAATGTTACGATACGTCTATAAAGAGCAAAGTTTTGATTCTTTATCTTCTTCTACTATGTTCTTACACATCCACGTTTGAAAAAAAAAGTCTAGTGTCGTCCTAGTGTAAGTCTGCCACACAGGACGCGCCATTAGGGATACGTGACTCCTCTGGGGCTCGAACCCAAGACCCTCTGAGTGTAAGGCAGATGTGTTAGGCAGGCATGCACACTATGAAACCATGTACTCATACTGTGGTGATTTGTAGTTTGTCAAGTCTCTGTGCAGTGATTTGAAGCTGCATTACTTGCAAAATGGGACTGTATAGGCAACATTTGTCTAAATCATACATGACACCGGGGCTGTGTCGCCACTTGCAGCCTGGATTGAATTTATCAGTGTCTTCACCGAACCTGTCTCTGAAGCACATCCCTTTAGCAGAGCCACCGCCAACACCACCACCACCACCGGCCAGCCGCTGGCTTCAGTGGAATTCGTTTGCAAATCGTTAACAGAGTCAGAGACCCCTGCAGAGCCGGTAATTCAATATTGGGGTCTAACATTCTGAGATCAGATATGATGGATTGTAATCCACTCTGCTCTGCAACAGCCACGTGCGCCGCCACATCCGTACCCCTCGAGCTGTCACCGACTCACCGTTCATGTTCTCGGCACATGACGGAATTAATAGAATGATGCGATTAGGGGCAGTTTCTGCGTGGACTTCGGTGGGCTCCAAGACCCAGGCCAATACAGAGGAAACAGTGCAGTGCGGTAGATTGGCGAGAAGGCAGGCCTGTAATTAAAATGAGTAAATTAGTGCGTGCTCCCCCAGCGCACACTTATCACCAGCGTCAATAAAGCCCATATTTAAAATGATCCTGCGCTCTCCGTTTCTTCTCATTTTAAATGGTATAATGTGAGGGAGTAATGGAGTCAATAGTCATCTCACTGTTTACTTTCATTAAGGATCATTTCTTTCCTTCAGGCAAAAACACCTTTATTTCTCTGTGGGAATATTAGAAAGCATTAACTCTATCAGAGTGGCTATTGGACCATCCTGTGAAAAATGATAAGGAGACATTAGAAAAAAAAAAAAAAAAAAAGAGCCGTAATTCAAATGTTTTTCAGACTCTACGTCCAGTGACTCCTAACGACGTAAAAGGTCAGTTGTGTACCTTTGTAGTACAGTGAAATAAAATCCTATACAACGTTTCTGCCATTAGACCACTGAGCATGGGACATCTCAAGCACTTCATAAAAAGGGAGGCTTCATCAATTATTTACGCTTCCGGCAACACGCATTTCATGTTTCTCTTCCCATGCATTAATATTTCAACCAGCGTGCCCCGCCCTGTGTCTTTCTCCCTGCCACCTCCCGGTGGACATTTTGTCTCCATAAATCACACAGTGACATTAAGAAGCCCTAAGATGGCCTCAGCCACAACTTATAGCTGGCTTTTTTTTTTCTTTTTTTTTTCCCGGCCAACCTACGAGTCCCCTGCCTGCCTCGCTGCCCTTTCAGAGATTTAGATGAACATTTGGACATATTCATTACAATAATGAAATGTTACTTTTTCTCCTGCCCCTGCACCTCAGTGCAAAGCATTGGATGTGAAGAACATACTTTTTGTCATTTTACAAAGAAGCTGTTAAAGGAGACATTCATTTCCGCTGGATTCAGAGGCCTGTAAAATGTGGACAACAAACCCTGCAGTACGTCCTTAAGGTTAAGGCAAGGGCTTGGGTTAGGGCCATGGTTGCGGTTGGGGTCAGCCAATTTAACTGGAGGACATGAGAAACACCCCCAGGGAGGAAGAGTGAGGGCTCAAATATCCCTTGTGTGACTGGACAATGAGACTGACGTGACATATTTTTGTCACAGGTTCACCTTGATGTGTCCAAACCATTCACACACCACTCAAGTGCGCCACATGTCAATGTCTGATGTCATTTCCTCTTTGGAGGATGTAGAAAAAAACTGCGGAACGTCAACGACGGCTGCTTGAATTGACAATTTGGATAATGTGCTACTGGGAAGAAAAGACTGGCGCAAAACAACTTTCATAAAAACTTCAGCCTTTCAAAATATCTCATGGTCACATACGCAGCAGTCAGGAATGCAGTGCGATGATTAACTCCGCTGAATCACATCGCCTGGGTGTTCAGTTCTGCATAAGGTACGTCACGCAGCTTCAATGGTGACAGGAAAAAATTCAAATATGGATAATACCTTCAGGGCAATCTGCATAAAAATGGGAGATAATAATAGAAAGAGAAGAAGTCCATGTCTTTTACCTTGTCCTGTAGGCGGGACTGTATACAGAGCATGCTGTTCTGGTTTGACAGACATTTCTTTTGTGAATATATATGTATATATATATATATATGTATATATATATACACTGTATATATATTTTTTATACACACGTACACTCTCTTTCTCACCATCTTCAATACTTGACCCTGTCACTCACTCCTGCCCATAAGGCTCACTTATGGAGAGTTCAACTGAAAGGGCATGGGATCAATTCCCACAAAATCTCCCAGTATTTCTTGGCCCGTCACTCTACCAATTTTTTTGTCCACAGCTCCCCCCCCCCTCCTCCCCCGACTGAATACGTTGAAGTACTCCGCTTTGTAATTGGCGCCCGTCAGTGTCAAGTGCCTCCGCTTGCGAGATGTACAGGGTCAGCACTGCAGAATCCTGCGAGCGTTCGCCCATCTGCATGCGCCAAATATATGCACATAGCCCTCGCTGCCTGATGAATTTCAGCTACGCCGACATTAAAATTAATTGGGAAAGAAATCATCGCTTTCTCCAGGACGTGTATGTACGGTTTCCTACAGCAGTAGTAGAGAAACTGAACAAACCAGGGAAACTGTGAGTGGCATTACTGCTGTGCTGTAGCTACAAAAATCATGGCTGTTCCAACAATGTCAACATTTCAACCTGGACATTTAAACCAAAGTGATATTATTATTAATATTTACCGTACATACCAGTAGAATATCTCACGGAATGGAAATAACGCATGTTCTAGAATGTTCTTTGAGTCACGTCCAGTCAAGATTTTTTTCATAACTCACTACTTAGGCAGTCACAAAAACATAACATATTCAAATTTAAGGAAACAAGTCTGGATCCAATCCCAGAAGACACTGGGTGACCCTGTGTAGTTTGCGGTGCAAAACACAGCCACATTTGAAGGATGAACACCCATTCACACTCATACTCATTACCATATCCAAAGTTCCAACCAACGACCAACAAACGCTCCCTCTATAAGGCAAAAGCACAAACCACTCTTCCACTTCTTAAATACGTTCATTGCCAACAACACGATGCCCATTTCCCAGGATCACTGCAAATGACAGAAGGAGAAGGATCCAATTGAAAAACAGCAGTTCTGTGTGACTTCTGCAGATCTACAAGTCATTTGCAAATCCATGAAAATAAACAGTCTGGGCTTCAGAACTGTGTGACTTTATTCGGGCCATGATGATGAAAGCTGGGCCAGCAGCCATGAGCAACGAGGAGAGGATATTTCAGAAAAGACAAAGGGGCAGAGTCTGACCTGCCAAGAGAGAGAGCAAGAGAAAAGAGGAGAGAGGGAGAGAGAGAGAGAGAGAAACCAGATTTATATCTTTGTTTTTAATCTCCTTTACACGCTCCGCTGGTCCCACGGTACTACTTTGTGGAAGGCTTCATGTACAGCTGGGAAAATAAACAAAAAAATGACAGCGATTGCATGTCAGGAAAAAGAAACTTAAGGGACATTAAGGACAACATCTATGTCACTCTCTTGTGTTTTCCTGTCTGGCAAAAAGGTGTGATTTGCTTTTGGAAGCGACGGTGCCAGCATATTATTCAGAACGCCGTTTCATTTCCATCCCAGTGTTCAGCTTGACACTGATAAGATGCTCTGTGTTTGGTGAGAGTTTACTTTCACTCTAACGCGCCATCATTTTTTATCCATCTGCCAATATCACTCTGAAGAAGTGGCAAACGCAAGTCACATTTAGAGGTCCGACGCGTTAGCCGAGGCTTGGTTCAAACGCAGACTAGTGTTGGGACTGCTAATTGCGGCAAACACGGTGCCCCACCACGCCGTCCTTGAGAATGATGGTTAGATAGCGTAACGCTAGAAATCATAAACGCACTGTGATTGCAAAATGATTCCACATTTAATCAAGCATAATCACCAGTACTGCTAGTCCTTTTTTTTGTCCAAAGACCGTTTCAACGTACGTGCACAGACGATCTATCCAAGGCAGGGGTGTCAAACATACGGTCCATGGGCCAAAACCAGCCCACTAGGAGGTTTTAATCCAACCCACTTGATGAATTTTAAGTCCAAAAATGCCCTTCGTTTATGCTGTTTTATCAAATTTGATTTCATTATATGCGAGTATGATCACTCGGCATCTAATCAGGCTGTATGTACCCTGAACCAAAACGAGTTTGACCCCCCTGATCTGAGGGCACCAATAAACCTATTATATTAATCAAAGTTGTTTTCTCTAGATTTTGGTTGCCTCGATTTTAGCGGGCTACGAAAAACTCCGGAATGTGGGATATGCTGCATGTACACGGCTACACACACAACTCCATCTGATTTATTTTTTCCCAAGCGCAAAACCGAGTCCACTAATAAACGCCAGCCATAGAAAAACGAGCACAGACCCTTTCTTCATCTTTTAATGCCTGTAGAGAACGAGTGCATTGATTTAATAGCTGTTGTTTCAGCCGCTTGATTTACAGCAGCCTTGATAGCTGTGTCACTTTCCCTGTATTCTGTTAGATGACACGACCAGACTGAGTTCCAGCCATAAAGCTGTTTGACTGACTCAGTTGTTTCTCCAGTTGGGAACGAAGCCGTTGAATCAGCGGTAGATTGCAGGAGCGTTGAATGGCTTGACACACATTTAAATGCGGCTGGCGATTTACAATCCTGGACTCGGGCAGAGGAGATGTGCAGGGAATTACAAGGACCCTGAACGAGGGGGAAGATTTCACACAAGCGAGGAGAGAGTGGGTGGAACCTCAGCCAACACAAGTGTCCCTTGGTTTCCCCGACAGACATTTACTGTGCTCTGTTCCCTTCATCTGCCATTCCCCTACTTCTGAGCCAATGGGGCTTGCATTTTAAAAGCAGCGATGAACACATGATAGCCTCGGAAAAGAAGCTGATGAGAAGAGTCATAAATATGGCCGTGCACGTGCTCGATGCTTGTGTTTGTGCTCCCCAGTGTGCCCGGGTCGGCCCATATGCTCATGAATGTGAGCTAGGAAGCAGAGGTATAACGGAAGACAGCGAGTGTGAAAGAATAGAAAAATAGACGGAGTCGTGCAGAACAATGACGCCGCGAGAAAGTACAATAGCCAAATAAAAAGGAGGAAAATGAGAAGGAAAGATGACAAATGGGTAGGCCGACTCAGCCATTATCCCTTGATGACAAAGCATACAGGGATTCATTTAGATCTCCACCAAGCAGCAGGAGGGGTGAACATCACCACTGCCACTGACTCCTCTGTGCAGCGGAGGCCGTCTGAAACCCAAGACTGCACCTGAAGTCATCTTTTACGTGACGTTTCATCACAGACAAAGTGGTTTCTTTTTGTTCCAGCGTCCTATTACACTAGAAACTCCAAAGACTGTGCTTTAATGTGTTGAGTTTCAAACAGCCTGGCCGATGATGCAGCTGTCTACTTAAAAAAAAATAAATCCACAACACTTCTCATAAAAGTCTCTTGCCCTCAGGGATGATGTTTAAGAGTTGTGCATATATTATTTCACAAGAATGTTACAAGTGCTGCGCGTGAATAAATATTTACAGCAGAGAGCGGTGGTAAAAGTTTAAGTAATACCCGAGAAAGAGAGCGCTTCAATAATGTAACCCACAACAACAGTGTCAATACTGGGCAAAGGGGAGAATAACAGCAACGTGCAGTAATAACAGCGTAGGAGTCTACAGTGAACACTTACAAAGCCATATGCTTTAGAGTTTACTGTTGAAGGGACTCCAGTGAATGCAAATAATTCAAGAACTGGGGAAACGGCAATACATAATGATGTAATAGAGTTTGCAAGGAATACAAAAGCTGCAGGTGTTTAAAAATTAAAGCGTTCAGCATCACTTGAGATTGTTTTCTCACATTTTGTCCATGTACAATTCTAAATGTAAGGTTATTTCACTGTAAGGCACTGTTGTCCAACAACAGTTGAAATAAAAAAAAAAAGGTTGTTTAAAACCTGTAAATCAGAGTGTTTTTCTCTGCAGATGTATACAGGGTGGCTACATATCCTGTAAGCGTGATGCAATAATGCACAATATTAGCATGGGAAATGTTTACTGCAGTGCTTGTGGTGTCAAAGTACCCCAAAAAGGTTCCTGAATGTGCAGTATGAACAGCAAACAAAAGTCAAGAGAACACAAACACTTTAATCATATACTGTTGCATGAATCTCTATCTAAAATGTTGCTCCCACAAGTCCACCAGAAATCCGGCACCTCGTTATCAAGCCAACCAAAACAACCAATGGAGGGAGGGATTGCTATGTGTGTGTGTTTTCATTATTAAAGCTAGTGCAGGATAAACAGATGCTTTTTGGTGTTCTCACATGGGGGCTGCCTTCTCTGGCAGCCTTCAGCTGTTCTGTGGGCTCTCTGGTGAGTGACGTAATTAACTCTGGAGCAGTGGTTTTTGCTGCAGGAGAAGTCTGGGGACAGCCTATGGGCATCTCCACTCCTGTGTCACCACTGTTCCTGGTGGGACTTTAGCTGAACTCAGGTACTGGCTTTTATAGCGTAGGTAGGAAGTGTTTTGGTTTTTTTTTAAAAAGGTCAAAATTTGCCAAACTTATTTTTTTTTTTTTTAAAAAAAGGTCAAAATTTGCCAAACTTACTCTTTGGTGTAATTTTATTTTTTCTCAGGTTAAGAGAAAATGTTATTCACTTGCAAATGATGACTTTTCAAGCAGGTAAAGGGAGAAGCAGGAAAAATGATATGATCTGTCCAACTGTGGAGGAATCGGTTTCCATATTGACGTTGTGCCATTGGCCTCTAGAGTGCTTTACTGTGTATATATATATATATATATATATAAAAAACAAACACAGGAAGAGAGCTGCCATTGAAAATCCATTCACTGGATAATATTGCTACGACGAGGGTCACAGCCCCTGTTCGTCACTGGACTGCACGTAGTAACACAACATGGTAATGTACTGACATGGCAGGATCAAATAAACTTCAAAATTTGAAATAATACTTTTAACTACCTTACATAAAAGTAGAAAGAACCGAGGAAAATCACAAACTTCACTGGTGTCATCTCCAGTCAGAAATCATAATTACACTTCCTCCATCCAGGGCTGCCTACGTATGAAGAAATCTCTTCAATGTTAAAAGCGTGTCCCCTGTGGAATGAATAATCAGGAAGTCTTCCTTCTTCCCACAACGCTAAATATGCAAAATTCACAGCTCTCCTGCTTTATATCCTCTATCTCCCTCCAGCCTTTTCCTCACTTAGCCTACTCCATCTGCCATCTCTCTTTACTCAGAGCTCCCACTCCTTATTCCACTGCTTTGTTACACATCCCGCACTGGCTTCCATTTCATTCCCTCCTCTTTAGCTTTATTTTTCAATGCATTTTCCTCTCTACGCCTCTCTTCCCCGCCGCGTCCTTTTACACTTGTCCTCTACAACCTTATTCTCATCCCCGTATCTATTTTCCCCTCTGAGCCTTTTCCTTCGCCCAGATCCCCTCTCAGTATCTCCCTGCAGTGTGAAGGCAGTACCTGCGGCACTCCACTGTCAGTACAGTCCCATCTTGAAAGACTTTGTGGCCTTGCTTTATCTTATTCCTCACGACAGGAAAGAACACTTTCCCCACTAGACCACTTCAATGACTCCATTTATTTGTTTTTCCACATCTATATATGTTGTCTTTTGTCACAGTAGAGGGGTCACAAAGCTTCAATGTCCAACATCACATGGACAAAGAAAAATTCTACTTGCTGGAGCGATGTCTTTAATGAAGGTTCAACGAGAGTGTAAAAGAAAAAAGAAAAAAAAAAGAGAACTCACCTCCCGAGGTAAGATTTATATCGGATTACTTCATAAGTAAAAGATAATGAGGAGAGGGGTGAAGAAACTGAGAATACCCCCTGATATCTGACAGTGCTAATGAATACGATTAAGTTAAGCTGCCAGGGTATCCTGTCCATGTAGATATAAAGTCAAATGATTTATATCCTGAGTTGTGTGGTAAATTGAAGCATAATTTAAACTAAAAACAGAGTTATATAAAGGGGGACACCTGCTGTGGTCACATATTATTAATATTTTGCACTTTTCAAACTATTTCCCTCGCCCAACCCCAGTACTTACGATTGCGGAAGCGGTGGTGCGGTCGGGTTGCAGGGCCCTTGCCAGGTCGTCCATGGCCCCAGCGAGATGTGGGTTTGACTGGGGGCGCCGGCTGGGAGGTGGTCGGCTGCATCTTGGTACTGGTCTTCACAGTTGTGGTAGTTGAAGCAGATGCGGCGGTAGTTTGTCCTGGCTTCGAGTTAGCAGCTCCACTGTGTCCATTATCTGAAGCGCTCCCTTTTCTGACAGTGCTGCGAGGTGTGGCCTCCTTGCCACTGGGTGGAGGTGTGAGTCGAGTGGGACGTGTAGTAGCAGTGGTGACCACGGTGCCGCTGATGTGGGTGCCGACACGATTATGAAGGTGCGGGGCCCTGTTGCCATCTCCAATGGCATTGCTGCCATTGGCCGAGTGGTTCGCCGGTGGCCCAACTCGAGTTCTTGGAGCTGAAGCAGTACCATCAGCGGCTAGCAGCGTGGTAGTAGACACCATTGTTGTGGTTGAAGCTGCTGAAATAGTGGTGGCTGTGGAAATGTCAGGGCCTTTGGGCATGGCACTGGGTTTAGAGAGGAATATAGGATCCTGTCCAATGCTGACTTTGGGGTCCACTAGGTCAGTGGGAACATAGTCTTGGACAGACCCCACCACAATCCATTTCAACAACATTAGACTGAGCCCCAAACCCACAAAGCCCATGACCAGAGGGACTGCACAAAGCCAGGTCTGCTGGCGAGGCCACAACGCACAGGGGCCGCATCGAAGAGGGCCCGGGGCTCGGGGTGATGCCTGTTCAGCACCCGGCTCCTCCAGTGTCATGGATGCCAGGGTGCTCGTACGCTCACTCATCATGATTGAAGTTTCCGTCTCTTTAGTGAGTTCAGGGCTAGGTCAAACAGGTGACCAAAAAACACAAGGCGGTGAACTAGGCAGCTGATGTGCTGTGAAATGGTAGCTTGGCATCTTAAGCTAGAGGACACATTCAAAGCCCAAGTCCTTAATACAGAAATTTAACTACATGCAAAGACTTAACACCTGACACGTTTATATGCAGAAAAGAGCAGACGCAGTCGCTCTCAGTGACGTATGGACACCGTTAGTTAAAACCTGCCACAGCACACAAATGCAGACACAAGCAAAATGAGCCACACTCCCCCTGGCGGACAAGCAAACGCAAGCACGCACACAAACACACACACACACACACGGACTAACACTACACTACGCACTAAACTATACACACTTTTGCACACAGGTTATGGACAGGTGAGAGCCGGAGGTGTGGTGGATGCCTCGCTAGTTCAGATTAATGATGGTTAATCCCAGCATGTCTCAGTCGCATGTTGAAAAAGGCAGACGCGTAAAAGAGTGGGGTGGAATATTGATCCGCTGCGTGCCGAGCTTCACGTTGGAGCTGTAAATCCATGTGCATCAACAACCCAGGCTGTAGCATAGCACCAACAACCTCTCTGACGGTTGATTATCGGCCGCATAAAGAATCCTCAGAATTAAAACACCGCCGGCTGCTCCTCCACCTCCCCAACGCCTCGACTTCTCTCGCTTCCTGCAGGTATCTCAAGTTTGACGCCCGACAGAGCCGTACTTCTCCCTGCCCGACCAGCCCTTTTCTCCCAGCTGTTCCTAATAATCCAGACGAGGAGTGACGGAAGGGGGGCTGGAGGGGGGGTGGAGGAAAGCAAATGAAACTGAAGCAAGGGCAGAATGTGGATAAGCAGAGGAGCCGAGAGAGACCTGACGCTGATCAGCCACAGACTGGGCGGTGCTGATGTCCGGAGTGTCGGGCTAAATCCACTTGATCCTGGAACGACCGCCCGACTCCTGTCTCCTGGAGTGACAGCCGAGTGCGTGTGCGTCCGGCTGTCTGCAGTCCGTCACTGTCTGGGTGATGATAGATCCGACATTTAGTGGGTGGGAAAAGGGGAGAAAGAAAGAAAGAGAAAAAGAGGGTGCGCTTTTTTTCGTTTACCTTCGCTGCATTCCCACAGTGTTGCAAGCAGCAGCAGAAAGGGAGATGGAGAGGAGAGAGCGGATGGAGGGAGGAGGAGGTGGTGGTACAGGGAGGGGGCAGATGCTCACGAAAAAAAATGATGCGGCGGCTGTTCTTGGAGGCTGCAGACTAGGGAGGGTGAGAGAAAGAGAGAGAGAGAGCGGAGGGAGGGAGCTCAATCCACGGTGAGTGATGTGGTTTTCACGGCTCCTACCGTCCTATCCGGAGCTCCCCTCCGATTCACCGCCGTCCTCCCCCCTCGATATTCCAAAGTGACGACTATAGTGACAGCCGCACGTCTCACCTCCAGGCTCCCCCCAAAACTGCAGGGGTGCGTTCAATCCCTCATCAGCCTGTAAAGAAGATTAAAATGGAGAGGAAATGTAGTAGGTGAAAATTGAAAGGTATAGAGACGGGGAGTGAAGAAAAGTGTTGGTGGGAGTTGAGAGCTCTGCAGCAGCAAACAGGAGGCAGTGGGCGGCGGCAGCAACACACAAAACCACATCATGATGTCCAGCCTTTTAACTTGAATAAACATAGCAACCAGACGTTTCGTCTTCATTTAAACTTTAAAACAAAGTGTCAAACTAAGTCGTCGTCACGTGTGGAGTGCGTCCGTTTATTTACCTACTCCCCAGGACGTGACGTTTTTGGTTGGCTTAACTTTTTTTTTTAAACCAGGACTCTGCTTGCAAGGCAGGTGTTCTGACCGCTGTACCATGGAACTACCACTACATAAAAACGTCAGAAGAGGCTAACTTACACCTGGGAGCCACAATGAAGGGCAACAAGTTCCCAAAAACAACAACACACAAGCGAGAGAAAGGAAATGTAGCACAGGTTCATGTTTGACGTACACAATGACTTAAATGTACATAGAAATAAACATATGTTCCATAAAAGTTATTTTCCTAATTCTAACCCAACTCTAAACTCCATTCTCAACATCATAGAAGGTTCTTTTAAACATGCGGTGTATGTAATAAGTGTATATTCCCAAAAGTAAGCACAACCACACATCACACACTCCATATAAGCACCAATGGAGAGAAGGGAGATTAAAAAAAAACAAAACAAGAGTAGTCATTGCTCGCACTGGCAGTCCTTCAATGCAAAAAACAAACAAACAAACACAAAGCTTGTCATTTATGAGTGAGTTATGGCACTAATCTTCCAGCCGATGCCTCTGCCTGCACGCAGCGGCCGAGTCCACTGCTTCACAGTTCACTGGGGACAGTGTAGAGCTTTAGGAGCTCAGCCAAGTCCGTTTTATGGCCAGTGCAACTCACTGATAATCAAAGTCAAAAGCACTCAGGTTACAATCACCTCTTTTCATTTGCCAGATGTGAAATTTAGTTTGTGTTTACCAAAAAGCAAAAAGAAAAAGCAGCATCAACGAGTGGCTGTTGGACTTCAAGTGAAAACCAAAGTCTGTTGTCTATTTTTACTCTATCTGAAATCACCATCGGAGTGAACGAGATACTGACGCTCATGTGACCTTACAAGTAGCATAGCATCGCCACATTATTATAACGCAGTTATTGACGTGTCCTTAACGTTGAAGTATTGCAGGACAAGTTGCTGCAAGTGCGCTGTTAAAACCGATGAGGTCAATACACAGTACGTATTAGCTGAAGGTTATTTCGTGGATTCGAATGCTGGTACTCAGAAGTAAAAAGCCTATCAGGGTAGTTCACTTGTTCATTCCCCAGAGATGTTTTCTCATCCGCTTGTGTTTTTTTATTTGGTTTAAACACTAAATGTACAAAAGACCCAAATAAAAAATAAGGGCTTATTTTGGACTTTTTGTCAAATGTACTAACACATGTAGTGACGTGATGGGAGGATCGATTCCATGAGTTTCATTTTGGATGACGGTTTACGATACTCACTCGAGTATTCATTAAATTGAGTATTAATACTAATAAATGAAATGAAAAAAACTCATGTGTCACTTCCACATCTTTTAGGGTAACTTAGAACAGGGGTGCCCAACCCCCGGTCTGTGGACCGGTGCCGTCATTTGGTAGTAGGCTGCAGTGGGACAAAATGTCCTTCAGTTTGACTAATTTACTTCATTCAAAAAGAATCCAGTCATATCCCTCTACTTTTTTCATTTAAAGATCATCTGACAGTGTTTCATTCAGACCCTGATACTAACAGAACATGTTTTGTTTTGAACATTTCTAATCCTTCCAGATGGCGTGGTATTCCCAGTACACAGTAACGGCTGACACCGGTCGACCGGTACAAAAAAGGTTAGGGACCACTGGCTTACAACAAGAAGGCTCGTGTACTGCCCTGGTGACATCACTGAACTGTCACATGACCACTGACCAGAAGTAGGCAGTAATGTAGTTTGTTATGACTAATATGTTGTGAAAAATACATATTAAAGTTGTAAAAAAATGTAATTCAACGAAGTGTGCGACACATGTTTGTGAGCATGTTGGACTCACCTACACACATCTTTTTTTTTTTCTTTTTTTTTGGTTTGAGAAGAAAAAAATACATCCAGAACACCAGTGAATTAGAATGTGTACTGCATGCAGACGATGACACGGGGGTTAAAATAACCCAGCCGTATTCTCTATGTATGCGGGCGCTGCCTCCACATGTATTGATAGGGTTACGGCACATTTCAAAGCTGCCATCTGCTTCCTTAGAGTGTGTCTCTTTTACCCATGAAAGTGAAGTAGTCTCCACATTCACGGAACGCCATTATGTGTCTGCGCGGTGTATGTGCCTCCTATGCAGGGCGGTAAAAGAAAGTGGGAAGGAGTGAGGAAGAAGGGAAGCGAGCCCGAGGAATGAGAGCAAAACAGGTCGGAAGAGTAGAGGCAGGAAAATGTATTTGGTGTGAATTATGTAACCATGTGCACGGCACAGTTTAAGATCAACGAACCCACAGTCACATCATTCATTACTGCCTAATGACTCACAGCAAAAAAAGAGGAAGAAAGCTCCATTTCAAGCTCTTCACATTGCCCCAGTGATTGGTCTGATGATGGAGTTTTTGAGTTTATTGTTTTCACAATAATTGTTTACATTACCTTGAGGTTGGCTCCTCCAGTGATTTTCATAAATTATAGACAGTAACTGACACAAATGCACCCTGGTGATAGCTCCGTGCCTCTGCTGTTTACATGTTGTGTATACATCACATCTTTGTTGTCTGTGCTAATGTGCACGATGAGTCTGTAGGCACCGTTCACAGATCTGAGAAGAAGAAAAAAAGCAAAGGCCTGCTCCGAAGGCGCTTCTGAACTTGACAAGCTGTCGACAGGCAGTTCCTCTCTGGAGTTTTCTGTCCTCTTTTTTTTTTTTTTAATTTTTTGTCATGCTTCACACTCTTAAACATGAACGGCGTTGAGCTCACGAGGGAACAGACAGATAAACAACTTTCAACAAGCCTAAACTGTGTGTGTGCTCTAATACGATGTCCTCTTTACCGTAGGCTGTAAAATACCTTGACCACCGATGTACAGCTGCGGTCTGTGACTGTAGTCGCGTTGCGTTTAAGTGTCCCATCTTCCTGAATTGAAAGTAGGGATTTCAGGTCTACAGTCTGGAGGGGGCCATTAAAGTTACTGCCCTTGATGAATGTCCACTGGTGTCAGTTAAAGTTCATCACGTTGCTATCTCACTTATACAGCTACTGGAAGATTGTCACCAGGGGGAGGTATCATTTTATCTGCTCCATTCCCCTGGCTGTCTCCTGGTCTGATGATATTTATGGTGGTATGGGCTCTCTGGCAGCTGCAGTTGCATTTATCTAAAGAAACTCTGTAGAAGGCAGAGTGCAGTCCAAATTTGATGCGTTAAAGCAGGGGTCTCAGACTCGCGGCCCGGGGGCCAAGTGCGGCCCGCAGTACAATATTTTGTGGCCCCGCACCTTAATATGAAGGTATAATATTAGTGTGGCCCGCGGAGAAAGTGGACCTCCGAAGAGCCAATCAGCAAGCTCGGCTAAGCTACAGCAGCTTCGTGCACTTCACGCTTGCAACAACAGCACGGCGTGTAACTTGTTTGAAAGGTGAAACAACAGCGCTACTAAGCGGAATCAATGAGATTTTGTCATACCCCAGTCATGTCTTCATCAAAGCCTGCAGTGAAGAGAAAGGTTGGTGACGAGCACAGACAATTTCAAGAAAAGTGGGAGACGCAGAGATGATATTTTGAAGCTACAGAACAATTTTTGAGAGAATTGCCCCCCAACTTCCCTCAGCTGAACTTCAATAAGTCCAAGTACACCTCAAAGCCAAGTTCAGGGAGATGAGTGGAAAAGCAGACAAGCATGGGCAATTTTTGAGAGAATTGCCCCCCAACTTCCCTGAGCTGAACTTCAATAAGTCCAAGTACAGGTCTTAGACTTACTGATGATCATCTTCAAGCCATACTGAGGGTCTCAACTGCTTCCTCTCTCAAGCCAAATGTGGTTCAGATTTGTGAAAAGAAGCGCTGTCAAGTATCTGGCAGCAAGGAGTAGGCAAGAGGAGCCATGTTCAGAAGAACCGTTCATGATTTTCACTCAATGTTCCATTCATGTTCAAAACACTTCATGTTCAGAAGAAATCATTAAAACTGTTAACTGTTAACATTTGAGGACTTTTGTTTTTAACTTTATTGTGGAATCCCTTACGCGGCCCACCCTCACCCAGACTCTGCCTCCAGCGGCCCCCAGGTAAATTGAGTTTGAGGCCCCTGCTTTAAAGGGATACTTCATGTGTCCTTTGGTGTCGCTGTACAAAGACCAAACACATAAAACGAGTCAAGTTTTCAATCCGATTAATCATGGATATTTGAATTAGGGTTGGTGTTCAGTTGGTGGTGAATGGATCGTCACCAGGTTTCGAGTGATCGGAGCAGAGGACAGAGGCCGTGCACCTGCAGTCGATCACCGTGCCGAGTATTTATGTGATCAGACACCGTGAAGCCAGAGCCAGTGTTGTACACGCCGACTTGGTAACTCGTGGCCAGCTCTTGTTCGTTGTTAGTCGTATGAATCGCGACTCAACGATTCACATTTTGTATCCACTCCCTTGGACACTGTAAATAAACTGCACTAACCCTCTTCCCTCTGTGTTTTGCTGCATTTGGATCCGCTCCACCTAAACCTCCCAGGGGGAATCCGTAACAAAAGTTACTTTAAAAAAAAAGACCTCAGCAAAGAGAGATGCTTACATTGTATTGAGTTATAGCTGGTAGAGTCTTTAACAGTTAGCTAAAAATAACTCATGAAAAGCGGAAAAAAAGTAGCATCAATCAAAAAATGATATGACTTTTTTTTATAGATTTCACAACATGCTGACATTGTAGTCGTCTGCACATTAATAATTCTTTATGTCTTCTCTGTGAACATTATCATAATTGTTCTCACAGCTCTCGTTCCCAGCTTCAGGCTCAAGAGAATTACCGAGGTTTTCGTCTGTGCCCTCAATACAGCCAAAATTTAAAACAAACAACTTACAGACAGACATTTCCCTTTCTAATGTTATTTTACAGGCATAATCCACATAGCACCGTGCATCGGTGTATTGATCAGTGCGCCTGCACAAAATCAAATATCAATTTTGTCTCCTACTGTCGGCCACTGCTTCTGAGCAGAACCGGAGAGATGCTATTTACCAAGGTGGATGAAGGCGACTCCTGTGGCTGTGTGACCTTGTCCTACAAAGGACTCATCACTCCTGTTGTCAGAGTGTGCTAGGAGATTTTTTTTTTTTTTTTATCAGGACAAATGCTGATATTTGTGGTCTTGGTCTTCATCTAAACCTAGTACCAGAACTAAAACAGGGACCGACAAATAAGACAAACTCAAGGAAACGAGTCCTCCACAAAGTGCAACACGACTCCATCTTCTTCCTGTAAGAGTTTTTGCCAAGGGCTGCTTATGACAAATGTCATGTATATTCCACATATCTTTGTCGTACTTCACAACAGAGTAACGTACAATAGTATATCTTGCACAGTAGAACAATGGAGTGGCAGCGATAAAGAGGGACCAATCTGTTTAGGCAAAATGTTGAGGAGGAACAAAAGCTGCCTTAGTGAATGTCCAACTGTACAATGGTTTCATCTCAACTACAGTGAAGCAGCAATACGAGGAGCAAATCTCCAAATCGTCAAAATATATGTGGACTTTTAATGTGTTCTTGCGACCTTTACAAAAAGACGTGGCAGGTTTGCTGGTTCTAATGGCAATACAATTTTCAAAACGCTATTGCACAAATATAAATATAAAAAAACAATATATTTTTTTGTAATCCATGTGTTTGCTGGTTCTAATGGCAATACAATTCATTTTCAAAAACGCTATTGTACAAATATAAATATAATAAAAACAATATTTTTTTTTGTAATTCATGTTTTTTTAAAGCGTAGTAGTCTGCTTTAGATAAATGTTGTGCCGAAAACCAGAAGTTTATGTCCTACAGCAGCTTCCAATGTTACTGACGGGTTAAAGTCGCTGTCCATGGTGCTGATTGTTTCCAACAGCCGAGACAGCAGCACACGATTGTGTGTTAGATAACGATAACAAGTTTTACACATTTTTATGGGGTAACATTGTTATGAAACAGGAATGGACAAAGAGAGGACTCATATGCCCCTCCCCCCTCATTAAAAAGGCCTTTATATGTTTATTTTAATAATACAATTATGTGGTGATTTATTTACAAAAAGAATCTTTCACAATGCCTACCTATGGGTTGTATTGTTTTGTTGAGGTTTTTTTTTTTTTTTTATATCCTCACACGTTGCAAAACCAAACAATCTGTTAAGCAATCCTGGTATAAACAAACGCACTTTCTTAGACAGAATTACAGCTGCTTACAAAGCAAAAGAAGAAGAAGACCCATAAGTTTAATGCAACGCTTTAGGCCAGTGCCAGAACATTATGTAGTAACACAGATCTTTAAAAAATGTATAGAATGAACAAGTCGCTGTGATGCAGCAGGCTGACAGAATTAAAGATGAAGAAAGTCAATCATTCGTTTTTAAATAGGAGCAGAAATGAGCCATGGCTACTTTGTACTGTTGAAGCAGCCAAGACATAGGCTTACAAATGGGATCAGCTGTTCTCAGCGGAGGCCGCCGACCACAAAGATGTGGACCTCCAACGCTGCCACTAGAGGGCATGTTTAGTCATTACTCATCAGCTTTTATGGGCTAATGGGGTCATGTTCTTACCCCAGCTGGGCACAGTTGTTTCTTAGTAATCTGACAAGTGTCCAGAGTTATGGTTGTATTAAATACATAGACAGAGATGACTTAAGTGGGTATTAGTACTGCCACGCAAATAGTTGTCATTGCTGTTACTCTGATGAACAGTTCCTTATATTTCAGTTACAAATAACTAGGGATGCAATAATATGAAAGTTTTTAATCTGATTAATAACAGGATAGCTGTATATTAATTAAGAATAATCATGATTAATCAAGATCGGACTTTGACATTGCACTGGTTCTGATGATAAAATTTGATTAATCAAGATCGGACTTTGACATTGCTCTGGTTCTGATGATACATTTTATTATTATTATTATATTAATCGTGATTAATCAAGATCATAATTTGACTTTGCTGTAGTTTTGATGACCAATTCCTCATATTTTAGCTCCAAATAACTAGGAATTTAATTATTTTTAAAAATCTGATTTATCACAGGGTAGCTGTGGATTCATCACGATTATTTGTGATTCTAATTTCTAATGACTAAATTGCTGCAGGTAAATGTATCTGTTTCATGGGTCGTTACTGGGCATCACCAAACGGGTTAAAAACGTAACATTTCTCGCCCGCACAGTAGGACTACAAATTGTATGTATAAATTATGCATCTTTCTATGTAAAGGGGAACACATTTGTGGACGTGTGTGCCCAGGCGGTCGTGTTCTAGGCCAGTCTGAGTGAAGAAACGTGGATTTCTCTCTCTCTCTCTCACATCTGCGTCGTCCTTCACGCATCATTTGTTCGCCTGGCCGCCATAAACAGCCGATACTTTGACTCTGTTTACTCGATTGGCCACCCGTTCCCACACACAAACACTAAGCTGACCTTCAATGACTTATTGATGAAAGGTCCATCTACTATCATTTTGTGTCTTCCTTAAAGGGTGGTCTGGTCCCTGGGGACCTCAATCATTGGACGTTAAATCTCTGTTAAACTGTGAAAACAACTATATTTCCTGGAGGTGGTATTAGCCTCTGTCCTCTGCTCTTTTCCTATTGCCTTTATCTTCCTCTAGTGGTTAATGGAAAGAGCAATTTCTAACACAATACATCACTTTGATAGCAATAGGACTTTAAATGAAAGGCTTCTCAATCTCCCGAGCCGCAGCAACCGAAATAAATACACGACGTTAGACGGTGACGTTGCAATAGGATTGTGTGTCGTATACATGACATGCGAACGTGAGCTGGTTGGTACACATGAATTCAAACCGTGAAGGTCGGGGATTTACATGACACAAATACATGTCTCACGCAATCTACATGACCATTTCCCATCCGTTCGTTCTCTCGTTCTGTGTTTCTTCCCATACATCGACTGAGCGATAGGAAACTCAGCAGCCGATTCAGTGTCCTGCGAGCTAAAGGCATTGATTTTCCTTCCAGGCTTTTTGTGCGAGAGAGTGAGAGGTTGAAAACTTGAGTTTTCACACGGCAAAGTGTCGGACAGCGAGAAAAAGCAGCAAACGCACGATGAAGATATTGTGAACCCGAGGACGTGTTGAGCACAGTTTATAAGATGTGCCTTTTAACACTGGCTAAAAACTGCCTTTAACTTCTTTAGCAACGTAATGCTAGCTGTGACGGTGAGTAACTACCTTCTGAAATTCAAATAGAAAACAAGTAAGAGCCATTTATTGGAGTTTGTTAAACTAAGGTAAAGTGGTCGTCAGCTGTGCTTGAACGTCAAGATGAGACGAAGGGGCTAACATGGCTACGACATTCATTCTTCGCAGGATATGACACTCATTTGGATATCGATAATCAGTAAATTTAAAGGTTAGAGCAACAAAAGGTCAGAGGGTGGTTTGATAAAAGCCAGGGTCATGCTAAGGGTTAGTCAAACACAGTTAGTCAATAGAACATCCTCTAAAGCCGAGCCCCCTTTTGCAAATAATTCTACGTACACGATTGCAGCTAATTGCTAAAAACAGATATTCTCACTGTGAATCGGTGGATTTCTACCACTGTGGCCCGAGAAAAAAAAAAAAAAAAAAAAGGCCTCACTCCTGTAACGAGGGATTACGTTAGCCAATATAGAGTCTAAGATTGCCATGGTTACACCATATTTAAAAAATGCATTCGTTAAGCCCCCATCCTAACGACGATTATTAAAACCTGTTTTAGTGGTGACAACACGTCGTTAATTCAAGCTGCAGAGCAGCGCTGCACAAATATGTTTACAGTACTTTTCCTTCCCTGTGAGAATAATTTTGGAAACACTAACCTTTATGTTTTATTCACGCCGCTGCTCAATAATGCATGCTATATTGCTTGATTATACAGTGTGTACGAGGTGTATGTGTGTGCGCGCGAGCGGGTGTATGTGTGTGTTATAGATTTTTTTTTAATTGGTCGCCAAGCATTAGCCGGGTGACCTGTGTCACATTCTGAGATCACGGCGGGAAAAACGCACGGGATGAAAAGATGGACCAAGTGAAGCTTTTATCAGCCGGTTTAATACGATCACTGCCTGCAGTGCTGTTGGGTAGTAAAGAGCCAGGCCACGTCGTTTGAAGTATTTACTCGAGGAAACACTTCAAATGGTTTGAACCTTTCTGACTGACTAAGCAAATGAGTGAATAGAGCAGTCCTTTAACAAGTCGTTGTTGTTTTCCCTGATGAAGTATTGCTATAAAAGCAGCTCCTAGGGATCAGTTACTATTTCACTAAATTTCTAATAGCACGGATTAGCATTACGCAAAATACGGCCCGGGGGCAGGATGCGGCCTGTTTGGGCTTTTTAATTCAACTTATCTAATTCATATTTTAATTGATTTATTTTATCATCATAAGTCTGCCTTTTCCCCACAAA
>NC_024314.1:927835-954176 GCF_000523025.1 Cynoglossus semilaevis
GGGCCACCCAAAGCGGCTGGGCGGGCCGCATTGGGCCCCCGGGCCTTGAGTTTGACACGTATGATCTATCTGCTCCTGATCCAACCCCCATGTCCAATTCTAGAACCTATTCCTGCATCTCAGTTCCATCGAGAGAATAGGGAGACAAACAACATTGCCACAATTGTAAGGCAAAAGCACTGACCCACTGTTACCCTACGCTCCCTAATTCTTGGCGATAATCACCTCACAATAATTATGAGTCGAAATTTGCACCGTGACAAATAGAATTTAAAAACATAATTATGAGTCGAAATTTGCACCGTGTCAAATAGAATTTAAAAACAAAAAACCAAAACCATCAAGAGTTTAGCTTTTCTGCAACAGGTCACAAAAGTATATTTGGGAGGTTTTTTTTAAAATACGAGAAAGTGTAAACAAATGTTACCGCTGCCTCACGGCGTCCACTTTCTGATTTAAAGTGACATTTCACACATACACTGGTTCACAGTTCACAGTGCGTCTCAAGGGACGCCTTCCCCCGGGGTGCTTCACCTGTCTTCCCACATTAGAGCCTGTCACATCACAGCAGCGATGCACAACCCAGGCTTTAGTTCTGCAGTACGTGGCAGCAAAGTGTCGTTCCGGCGAAGCCACTCAGAAGACGACACAGTTGTGGTGAACGTTGGTTTAAAACGCCAACAAATACTGATATTGATTCATTCTGGCGACCACAGAGCATCAATAAATGCATGTTTTTGATCATCATTTTAAAAGAGAATAATATTTTTTTTAAAAGATATATTTTTATCAGTAATTTTCTAAATCAATTGCTAGACATTTCAGGCGGACGGCGACCCCTAGGTGTTGATCAGAGCAGATGAGAAATTGGGTGATGTCATTATTTTAACCCTCGTCATCAGCTGATTGTCAAATCCTCATGTGAAATCTACAGTGGGCTGACATCACTGTAAGGTCACGTCTCGTGTAATCACCGCGACTGTGGTTTTTCTGCGTCTTGACAGGCAACAGCTTGACATTTAGCGCACGAACAAATTCACATAAAGGGAGAAACGAGTCGTTCTTCTGTCTGCATCTCTGCAGAGTAACAGACGTAGCATTAGCAACAACGCTAACTGACCCGAGGAGGCAGATTTGTCGTCATTAAAGCAGTAGCCAGGCAGTTATTCTAATACGAGGGTGTACTTGTAATCCGTAGCATAAATTATTAACATAACCTTGAATAGCTTTTGCAACCTTCTTTATTTATTCTTTTTTTTTTTTTTTATTCCTCACTCTAAGCAGTTGTCTAACAAAGCTGATTTTTCATGAGCTAGACACCAATATAAAAGTGGTTCAATGCCTCAGGATAAAAAACAAAAACAGAATGTGCAGGTCAGAGTCTTCTTTTCTACTTTTTGTCGGGAAAACCTTTCAACCACGTTTCTAAAAAAAATTCACTTTGCAAATAAACCGCATCTTCGAGTGTTTTTCTTACTTTGCTCTTTTGGCTTTAGAGTTATTTGAGGCCACATTCCTATAATCACTACTTTTGTGGGCAACCTGAGGGAGGAAAACAAGGATCTTTCCCAAACACTGTTGGACTGACAGAGAGGTAATCTGGGCAACCAACCTTGGGGTAACATCCACCGGGGGCAGCGCTGGGTGCAGCCGATGTAACCTAGAATAACATGATTGGTTTTGAGATTTGCCCAGGATTCCCTGTCACCTTGAGGGTCAGGGTGGGCAGCCAGTACTGGTCGAAATTCAGAGAGGAAGAACAGGATTCAGACCACACACCGTCATGAAAACAGACCTTCCTGTTATGACTCTTTGGACTGATCACCTGGCTGCACTTTGGTCCGCAACATTTTAGATTTTTGTCAAATTACTAAAAGACATCTGACTATGGTTCTGGGACACCACGGATACCAAGATTGTCACTGGTTTCCAACTTAATTTAAAAAATTGTGTCCCCTTTTGACATCACACATTTCTGGTGACCCCAGTGACATTTTCTTGTCGGATTTTGTGTGGTGATTGTATTCATAATTTTTTATCAGTAATTCTTTTTAAATTAATTACTAGAAACTTTTGGTGACCCCACGTGGGGTTGCAACCCCAAGGTTGAAAACACAAGCTTTAGGTTATGAGTGAGGCTTCATCTCTAAGGAAAAGTAACTGGCAGACAAATGTGGCCAGTTTAATAACACTCTTGGACCTGAGGTCATTTCAAGTCATTCCAGTGGAATTATACAGTATATGATGATTGATGTAATGCACATCACACATGTGGTGAAAAGAAATGTTATATAAAGGAGGAACGAGTTTAACGGCACAGACGGAAGAACAACTGTCAAACTGTCACATATGAAAGAACAGACGAGAGCCAGTTCCTACATGGCCCTTTGATCTGTGATGGTAAGGCTTCCATAAAAGTGTCATCTAGATCAGGGGTGTCAAACTCAGTTTGGTTCACGGGCTGCATGCTAACCTAATGAGATGTCAAGTGGGCCGGACCAGTACAGTCATAACATAATCAACTAGAAATAACAATTAGTATTTTTTTCATGCAAATGAGTAC
The DNA here is from genome assembly GCF_000523025.1 of Cynoglossus semilaevis. Classification (NCBI taxonomy): domain Eukaryota; kingdom Metazoa; phylum Chordata; class Actinopteri; order Pleuronectiformes; family Cynoglossidae; genus Cynoglossus; species Cynoglossus semilaevis. The sequence continues at coordinate 930,399 of NC_024314.1, forward strand.
AAATATATTAGATATTTATTTATTTATATTTCATACAATTATTTTATATTTTTTATTTTATTATTGAAATATTAATAAATAAATATCTAATATACTTGTACTCATTCGCATGAGAAAAAAATATCCATGAAGTGTTTCTTCATTTTCAAATTTCATGAAGCCATATATGGGCCATATATGGGCCATATATTTGACATCCCTTCACTAGATTCTATAGAAATAGAGAGGTGTTTGTGTATGTGTTTTATATATATATATATATATATACATATACATATACATATACACATACATATACATATACATATACACATACATATACATATACATATACAGTGTATATATAAATATACACTGTAAATATACAGCTTTTCTGAATCGTCTTGTGAGACGAGTGCTGCATTTTGTACCGTTGCCAAATGTAGAAAATGAATGAATGAAAAAATATAATTGAAAAAGCTCAGAGGTAATGTTTATGTTTGTGTTAATCTACTGCTGGGATTAGCGGTTGGTGGAGATAACGGGATAAGCAAGACCAACACAACGTCAGTGTCATGAGACACAGTTTCATAACTGCTTTCCTCGGCCCGCCCCCCGACCACAGTCAAGATGGATTGATAAAAAAAATAATAGACCAGGCTTGGAAAAACACTTAAGACGTAAGGATGTAGAAAATGGGATTCACTGTCATCAGTTACCGGGAATGGAAACACAGGAGGTAACACTGGAAGTTATGTTCAGAGCAGCCTTTAAAAAGCTGCTTCTCCTTGTCACAAAAACTGAATGGAAAAGGAAAATGTGATACTTGATACTCTGACTGTGAAAGTGTGACTGTGAAACTAACAAAGATTGAGATTATAGATGAAGTGTTGAAGCTGTCTCGAAAGAGAAAATAGCAGCGGGTGAAGAAATTGCAAAATAGATTTTAAAAAAATAGTTTAAAAAAGGGAAGAAAACAATGGATGGTTTAGGGTACGGCGATGAGTTGCGCGACTGTTTTACAACCACTACTGCGTCAGTTAGGGAGATGTTTGCGACGCAGGTGAAGAGGCGCCGACGTTTGAAGAAATGACTGTGATTACTTTATAGCCCTGTGGCAATAACACAGGCACTGAAAGACTCCAATTAGACGTTGGATGGAGTTTGAGATCGTAATGTTGAAGCAAAAAAAAAAAATTTTTTTTAATGATTTTAGAAATGATTTTACAAATTAAACATAATAACATAGAGCTGGAAAGTGACCAAACCTTGTCCGTGAACTGTTTTGGCAATACAAAAAACCCTTAACATAATTGTTGTTTTGTGAATGTTTTTCAAGTGTCACCAGTTTGGATCCATGTTCAAAGGAGCCAGAAATACGGTCAGAGCTGATATTTGGTCAGGTTTGTTGTATTCTTTTGACGCCGCTCAGACCCTTTAATGATCAGAAGAAACAGAATAAAAGCATCCTGATCCACTGAGAGAGAAGAGGACTGAAAGAGCTGTGTGCTCTACTTGTTAGTACAAATAAAAATCAGCTGAGTCAGAGTCAGTTGCTTTGGAAAAAGGCAGTCTGATGTGATGAGTCCTAACTCACCCTGCTCCAGGGTGATAGGAGCATGAAGAGAGTGGAGCACAAGGTGCGAACTAGGAAAGTGTGTCTAAAGTGCGCCTTCTGTTGCAATCCTGCAGGGCGACAGTTACCATCAGGGGGCGCTCCGCTTTGTCAGGCCTACAACCGACAACACCTTTGCCAAAGAATTGAGGTCAGCTGGCTTCCTGAGTGTACTCAATGACGAGACATTTTACACTGATGGATTTCAACACCTGATGGTAGCGGTATTTTTCCAGTTTTTCTTTTCCAGTATCTGGCAGTGTCATCGTCTATACAGGTCTTTCAAATGAAGCCTATTTTAAAAGCTCTAATTAACACTTCCGTACGTGTCAATTTGACAGCTAGCCAACGCAACACAGGAGTGTGTGAAATAGATGGGTGGTTCAGCATATGTTTGAGGAAAATCAAGAATGTTTGGTTTTTTCAGGAGTGTGGTGGAACAGCCCACCCGTCCCATTCAAATGTCCAATTAACTTAGCTAGTTTTATTAGACGATGGAAAATCTGTACACAGTAAGAAGCCCAGCTCACCTGTCCCATTCAAATGTCCAATTAACTCAGCTAGTTTTTTTAGACGATGGAAAATCTGGCAAACGCCACACAGTAAGACAGGAAATCGGAGGATGGTTCTTGAAAGAAGGCGAAAAGATCGACCCCTTCCTGAATTTAATATTTCTATTCCCACCTTTGCTAAAGTTTAAAAAAAATACATAAGCATATATGAGCTTGAGTGGATTTTTTTTCCTTCATATATCTTTAATTAATAGTCAAAACAAACGGAGAGCAGAAGCATCTGGGTGTAAACCTGTCAGCTTCACCTCTGCCAGCGTGGTATGCAGAAAGTCAATGTCCAGTCGGCCCGGCCGTGATCTACGACACGGGGAAACTGTTGAGTCATTTCATTACAATGACATACAGCAGGTCATAATTTAGGAGATCTGGACATCAATTTCCCAGGGCACACGCAGACAAACATAGATCCTTCAAGGTAACCATGAGTGGAAGCACTACAGAGTTGTAGTTGAAGACTTTTTTGTGTGTGTGTGTGTGTAAAAAGACACCGTAAGGTTCGTGTGACATATACGTAGACACAAAACACACACACACACAGCTCTTTATCGGCGGTGGCTGTGATGAAAACAACACTTGGGTGTAGGCCTTGGAATGGCGAGCGTTTGGAGCGCATTAGAACCCTACAGAGCACGAACCTAATTATTTTTAGTTAGCGTTTCAGCCAGCGCGGCTTTATTTTCATATAGAGTAACACTCCGCAGCTGTTGACAGAATATTTAAATAGAGTGTTGGCGAGAGACAAGGAGAAAAGGGTACATTCATCATTCCCACTCCTCAACAGAATGTGTTTGCCTTTCTCTCAGGACGGATGCCTCCATGAATGACATCCGAGTAAACACATTCTCTCTTCTGTGTCTGCAGAGTTCCATCGCACAGAGCGCACACTGGGATGTCTCGCCATCAAACGCCGCGTCAGGAACGCTAATCTTTAACACGGTTTTTGTCACTTTTGTCAATGGGAGAAACACTGGTGGTGGTGACAACATCTGCACCGTCTTTGGGACATTTTGAAGTTGTGAAAATTCAAATCAAGCATTTGTCGCATTCTTTCATCCGTTATATTCCAATTGTTCCAATTTCGGTGCAGTTCAACACGCGGGCGCAAAGGCGCACACTGTAAATCCACTCCAGGGTCGATCACTCGCACACGCGTTATTTACACACACTGTGGGGAAAAAGTTTTTGTTTAGAAGCTTAACGTTCCATCTCAGCACGTGTTTGTAAAGGCTTCAGCTTCAGGTCAGACACCCTCTAGACTGATTCATATTGTATCATGTGAATCATATGAGTACAATAACGGATGTTTGGAAAGCAAATCTTGACATATGCTACAAACTATGGTCAAAACGCCGTGACAAAATCCACCACCGTCATGATGCTAAATATTGACTTGATCCTTCCTTCATTTGAATAAAACAGACGTGACATATATACATAATATAATATAAAGAATAAAACATCTTTTGTCATATTTCAGGATATTTAATTCATCATGATTAACTGAGATAAATCAATGGTTAAATGTGGTTATCCCACAGCTATCACCTTGAAATTGATCAGATTACAAATTTCAATCTATTAGCAGCCCTGATTATGACATTTAAAGGAAAAAACTAGTGTCAAACTTTTGCACTGCACCATTGAGACCTTTATTTATACAGAGAATCGTCTGCCACCAACTCTGGAATTCATTCATTATACTAAGTATCTAATCAACACTGTTTTTCTATCCAAATGCCACCACGGCATGATGCAAGACGAAGCACACAAAAGTCTCATTAACCATGATCCCAGATTAAAGGAGGAACAATATCCTGTCATTGTAATTGGCTGTCAGTGGTTGTTGTGATGAACAACCTTTTATAGAAAAAAAAACTCCAGTCATTTTCCTCGTGTGTATTGCTAGCAACCACGGTTTTGATTGACAGAGCGATACAGTGAGAATGTCAATGCTGCAATAATTGCAATCCAACACCTAGTTTATATATATATATATATATAACACTTTTTAAAGTCAAACTGAAAGGACAGCTAACTCCAAAAATACAAACAAGAAAACTAAAAGTTATTCGTTAACATAGGAAAGGGTTTCACTGAATAAACGAAATAAAGAATCGCCTCCATAACCGGGGAATACAAGTGTCTCACTCGTGTCATTAATCACAGTTAAATACCTCTGAAGACAGATCCGTCTCAATACAGTCATGAGTCAATTTCCATTTTTTAGATAACTGTGTCAAAACTGTAAAAAAAAAAAAAAATCTCGGCTTATCGCGAATTCCGTTAAACACGGGCTTATCTTGTGAGGGAGAAGTCATCCCTGGTCAGGTTTCTGACCCCAGGTTGGCCCTAAATACTCGGCTCCTCAAGCCTCCCTCAGGTATCTCTGGTCGGTGATTTACATTCTTATCTCCACGCGGCATACTGTCGAAAGGACCACACAGACACGGGTCACAGGACCAATCACATTCCCAGATCTGAGTGAATTATTCAAATTGCCCGCAGCCAAAAGTTGCATATATCTACCTCCTACGTGAGTGGTAGAAAGAGAGGAAGAGAGAGAGAGGAAGAGAGAGAGAGAGAGAGAGACTCCTTATTGAGTTTGAATTAAAGAGAGAGAGAGAGAGAGAGATAGACTCCTCATTGAGTTTGAATTGAATGTAATTAGTTATATCAGATTTTAATGTAATGGCTATAACGGGTTCTTGATAATGACCAGGTGTCTATCGTACACCATTTGCGGCCAACGCTAATGAAATGTCAGTGAAAAAGCGCGGGCATGTGTCCTCAAATGGATCACATAGATCATATTTATTCCCCATGACTGTAATAAAGTGCATGTACGTGAAGATGTTGACACAAAGCAGTAGGAAGAGACAGACAAGCAGCACCAGCAGCAGCGGCGGCGGCAGCAGCACTGTCTGAACATCACAAATACCAGAGTGAAAAGTAACAGGGTGGAAATCAATTACATGCTTGGCTCACCTAATTGATATCCACCTCAGCATGAAGAGATAGCACCCTGAGCAATGTTACGCAGTAAGGCCCTGCTTATGAAAAGTGGCTCAAAAATAAATCCAGATGAAGGAGAAAGATGCTGGTTAAGCATTTTTCAACTTATTATTGGGCTTCAGTTTGGCCTTTTCCTAGCTAGGAATATGCACGCACTTCATTAATGACCGACCGGAGGATTTCGTTCGAATTCGCTGCGGATAAGACTTCATAAAATAACGAATGTTTTAATTTGAGTGGAAACTGAAGACTGGGGTGGGTTTTTTTTTTCTCTTTACATGTGTTTAAAAATCATTTAATAGCTTCCAGAGATGCATCCATCCTGAGCTGATGAAGTGCTCGGCTGTTGCTGTCACCATATATGGCAAATGGATGCCTTCCTGCCAAGTCGAGCAGAGAATAATGCAAACCCTACACAGGCACTATATGAGCCATAAATGTGTCTTAAATGAGCTGGATGTTTCCTCAGATTGGACTTGGGTTTACAGTGAAGCGGCGACGTTAATACTCTGGACCGCTGGCTCAAACTGACATTGAAGACGGAAACAAACAAACAACAAAACAGTCTCTTCTAAGTACAGAATTATCTGAGCTACAATGACTTGGCACAAACCCATTCCTCAAAGCTTTTTTTTTGTTTGTTTTTTTGGTGAAGTCTGCCTCACACAACAGAAATGATGTTTATATTCCAGCAGCAAAATGTCCTTTGGTTATAAACCTTTTTGGTAAATCTTTATCATCATCGTCATCATCATCATCACAGGAAAGGGTTTTTAATACTGCAGTTCAAACGCTGTAGAAATGATGGTCGCCTTCACTCTAAATGACAGTGAATGACAGCTTTGCTAAGAAAATGTCAGGATAAAGAATGGAAAAAATGAACCTTTCAGTATTTTTTCCCCCCACAATTTTAAACCGTAGTATAACATTTCTTATAAATTTGATTTTCAAGAGTAAATAGTCATCTATCCATCTATCTATCTATCTTCTATCTATCTATCTCTCTATCTATGTCTGTCTGTCTATCTATCTATCTATCTATCTATCTATCTATCTATCTATCTATCTATCCATCTATCTATCTATCCATCCATCCATCCATCCAAGAGGTGAAAATACAAGTGACATTCAGGTAATGAAAGGACGTACTAGTCAACCCAACTGTCTTGGTTTCTAGAAACTTGCTTTGGCAGAGATAAAGCTCATAAATCAACTGTGAGAAGAGATGGAGAAATGGAGTTAGACTGCAAGTTACCAAAACCTCATTCTGTCATTCATCTTCCTTTATTCACCCACCACAGGTGGTGAATGAATAAAGGGAAGCTGTCATCTGGTAAGTTTGGAGAACAACACGGACAGGTCACCCTGAGGAAAACTACTACGCATGCAAACTCCAGACAGGAACCTGGGATTTGACCAGGGAGTTACACATCTACGATGTCAGACAGAGCACATGTCACTGAACCTCGTGGCCCTGAGGTAATAATGACTTTTTTGATTTTTCTGTTTGTGGGACACTTCAAACTTGCAAACGTGTGTGTGAAAATAAGTAAACGATGTCACTCATCACTGTGACCTAGAGAATTTGACTTTAAAAGAAGTGAGCTCTGCCATTTCTGTTGTGGCCAAAAATAAATAGCAACACACTTTACTGACTAATGCTGCGCCCATTAAGGTGCTGTCACAGACTGAAGATGAAGTCAGGGGAGCGTGACAAAGAGATGATCAAAACACTTCCTCATCTTATCCCACCAACCACAGAGAAGCCTCCGCCATTACCGCGACTGCAGTCGGGGAGGTTTAATTTTGGCATTTATTTCCCATCATGAAGACAATTCTAAAGTGCAACCGCAAGTGTGAGAATCCGACGGCCAACCTGCTTTCACCACCCGATTACATAAGCGCTGGGACTTGACTTTAGAACAAGAGTGTATCTGCTGCTCTTCCCACAGATAAGCATTTGAAGGAGAACGAAAGATGGATCCTCGTTAGCTTTCGCTTTAAGACCAAGTGAGAGAAAGGCAGGAGATTTTTTTTTGTGGTTAGAAAGTCTGAATCCAGACTCTGAATAATGCATGTTAGCAATAAGCGCGAATAGTTCTTGGTACTGTGATAATTACACCACCTCAAGCCTGAGTTTAAAGATCTTCTTTCTTACAAGGCAAAGGCTTCTTGTAAAAAAAACAAACAAAAACAAAGCACAGAAAAACATACAAAGACTGGAAGAAGCAACTTTTATAATGAATGCAGGAATGACAGAAGAAAAAGACCCAAGAAAACTCAAAACTAAAACTAAAAATTGAGAGCCTGTGTGAGATGGTTTTGTATCAAAGATCATTGATCACCCCATTGGACTTTAGGGGGTCTGTCTTAACAGTACTACTAATACTACATGGACATTTCAGGGTACTTAATGAGATTAAGAACTATTCCGGTTCAATTACATTACAATTAACAAGTTATGTAAGTAACACGACAAACAAAAAGCCCTGGTTCAACACAAGGTATTAAAGTGACGACTAGATTTAACGTTAAAAAAACATGGAGGCACAACACTGAGCTACACTGCACTGTTCAACAGCCAAACACATGAACACCACTACTGCAGGCACGGGCAAAGTGGCGCTGAAGGCATATCATAACATATCATTTTATCATACCATATCAGAAAAAGTGACTTTTCTCTGGGGTAAACATGAAGACTTTTCTGAAAAGTCCTCATGACATTTTATAATTTCATCAAGTGGAGGCAAAAAACAATCGCTTATTAAAGCCATTATTTCAGTTCGATGTGTGCTGTGGATGTATTTTCACCGGCGTCTCTGATTCACTGAAGGCTGGAGCAGCTTCTCCGCATCTCTTTTAATAACTCAAAGACATTTCTGCATTGTATCTTTGGAGTCATCTCAGTCACACACACCCACTCCTTGGGAGTTTAGCCACAAAGTTAAATCATCTCCATTTAGAGACGCTTCCTTTAACTGTTGACTGATGAATATTTAAACCCCTGAAATCACTTTGTAACCCCTTTTCAGCTTCATGCAAATCACCAGCGCTTAATTGCTGGTCCTCTGAGACCTCTCGCTCGCTCTCTCTCTCTCTTTCACGCTCTCTCTCTCTCTCTCGCCCTTCTCTCTTTCACGCTCTCTCTCTCTCTCGCCCTTTTTTCCGTTGCCGGATTACAGTTCACAGCAGCAGATGCTAACAATAAACAGCTAAATTGGTTGAAAAATCTTAAAGTACAAGACATCCTCACAGGTGATTAAAAAACCCCGACACATTAACAGCTCTATGTTAATGAGTAATACATATAGTAGCTAATTAGACTTCACATTTGAATGCATATAAAACAAAACAAATGAATTCCTGCTATTTCATTTTCCCTTTCTTCAAGTGTGACCTCTTTTTTTCTGTCTTTCACGTTGACAGTCGGTCTCAAGACGAACACAACAGGGCTATGGATCACATCGATCAGATTCTTCGCAAAACAGGAAGTGCAACCTACGCAACTGTCACTGCCGACCCCACATGAGAAAGTTGGAGAAAGTTGGCTGCGTTAACCACGGTGCATTTTGGACCAATGTCCACTGGGCAGGAAGCAGATAAAGAGTCTGCAGAAACATGGTCCCGTTGCTCCCCAGAGTAAACCACAACACAGCGCACAAGGCATGATGCCGTGGATTGCGCAGAAGCCTAAATGTCAGGCTCATAATCAGAGCAGTGAAGGTTAACTTTGATGAGGAGTCTTCAGCCTTGATTGAGAATTATCTACAGAATAGCTGAAAACGAGGCCTGACAACAATTGGAGTCTAAATCGTACACGGGGTCTCCTCGACTTACGTCGGAGCTGCGTTCCTACGGTGCGAAGTAACTTGATTTTTAGACTGTGCCACCTATGCTAACACAGTGGTGACATCATAATCCAGGACATGAAAACATCAGAAGCCCCCGGGAGACATAATGAAGGGAAAAAAGTTTCGAAAGGAGACATAATGAAGGGCAAAAAGTTTCGAAAAAAACAAACAAAAAAACAACATAAATGAAACTTGCTCTCGTTTTGAGATGCTGCTAAAAGAAAAAGTATAGATATGTTCACATCCCAATTTTTTTTTTTTTTTCATATTTAAGAACCTCAGTGTTACTGCATCAGAGATTTCCTTATTTTTCTCTTGGGGACTTGTTACTTGGAGACTACGACTTCTCTGGCCTCAATTTCAAATCTTTTGTCGTAAAACAAATTACTCGGCTGCTTTGTATCTTTTCATACCTGAAAAGTTCCTTATCCACGCTGCACTAGAAGGAGACATCTTGGTATGGATGAAAGGATTTGTGGCACTCTGTGGACGGCAGGAGTTTAAAGAGATACTCAGGGAACGAGGCCGACTGCTGTGGATGTCGTCTGAACTTACCTACAGTCATTGTGTGAACACGAGAGCTAATGAAGCTGATTAGTCATTCATTCATCTGCTGCCGCTTTATCCTGCTGTGGATCATGATATGAGTCAATCCCAACGCAGTTCAAAAGAAAAAAGATGCAATTAATGTTAGCTGACCTTCGTTTGCACCGTGTCTGTGAAGAGCTTTGCCAAATCATAAAAAACAAGTATATATTATTTTGAACACACTCAAACTATTTACAAGGTAAGGATTAATGAGGATTAATCACAATTAATCATGATTAACCAAAATATATGTTACTAATCCAAATAAGAAATTATTGATGCGAAAAAATGCCGACTGTTTTTTTTTTGGTTTTTTTTTGGACCAGTCAGCCAGTATCAGCCATTACTGAGGACCAGTAATACCACGCCAATTGTTGGAGGATGGTTAAATTTTCAAAGTAAAACATCTTTTAGATTTTATTCTGTTAGCATCAGAGTATCTTTTTGATTGAAGTAAATTAGTAAAACTGAAGTACGTTTTTCCTTGTGTCCGTCTCTGGCTTGGTAACAAATGACCTGCGAACCAGTATTGTTACATGGACCAGGGGTTGGGAAACCATTGTGAATATCGGTTGTCCTTGCTGCAGTTTCAGATCATAGGTGAAAGGTGACATCGCTCAACACAGAGAACAACCTCGAAGTCGTTTAAACAATTAAGAGACCGTCGCTGCCAGCTGGAGGACATTACCAAAACCAAACTGCATTTTCATTACACGCAGTCTCACAATATGACGCACGCGCATATCATTTAGACTGAAAAGCACCGGCGTGTGCGTGCATACTAAAGTGCACATTAAATGCAATTGCAAGCCACAAAAAGTTGGTATTGCGAACTATAAACAGTTCCACCGTGTATAGAAGTAGAATGAAGTCATTTGGCGGGTAAACGAAACATAAACATGGCCACAGAGTAACCTGGGTAAAATGTCAAATAAGAAAGAGCCAAAGAGAAAAAAAAACGTGATTTTTAATGGGGGGTTTTTTTGTTTTGTTTTTTACGGACAGAGGACTCTCATCCTCAGGTCGTAAAAGTCCACGATTCTACGTCCCAATAACGCCTTTGAATTGAGTTATAAAAATCAGACTGCACTGTAGTTAAGACAAACGGGTAGAGACGGTGTGTGTGTGTGTGTGTGTGTTTTTGCATGTGTGTACGTGTGTTTGTGTTTTTGCTTGTGTACAGTATATCACCGCCTGCGTGTGTGGGCACCCACGAGGGTACATCCACTAATCACCTCCAGCCGACAGACAAAAACCAGCACAGGGTGGAGGAGAGGAGAGTGAGAGCCAGAGGCTTCAGGCTGTGCTAAATTTCTGGTCTGCTGTGAGGATTCGAAAAACTGCCACGTCTGAATCACTGACAAGGACAAAAGGCATGTTCCACAGACAGGAGGTCCTGCCTGTTGTCATTCGGATCTATAGATTTTTTTTTTTTTTTTTTTTTGCAGTCCTGCAACCTGTGAATGAAGAGTGCAGCGGGGGCTTCCGGGGAGGCAGTCAATAAGTCATAGACGGCGGTGAGTTAAAAGGTGACGGGTAAAGGAAAACACAAGTGAGAAACACAGAGGGGAAAAACAGGGTTTATTTGGAAATGTGCAAGTACAAAATGGCTGCTGTGATTGGCTGGTGTTTGTGTGTATGCTTGCTGTATGTGCGTGGGTGTGTGTTTGTGGACGTGTTGTCTTTGTGTGTGTGTGTGTGTGTGTGTGTGTGTAGGCAGGTGTTCTGCATGTAGAGGCAGGCAGATCAGTTTTATTTTAGACTGGTAAATGATACGACACCTGGTGCCTTCCTTACAAAACGACACTGTTTGACCTCTTTATATGTTTGAAGCCAAGCATGGCAGGATTAATATAACAACATTTCATTATTCCAAGGTGGATTAAATCTGTAGGTGCTAGCCAGACAACATTTCATTATTCCAAGGTGGATTCAATCTGTAGGTGCTAGCCAGTGCTGCCTGTAAACTTTTTTTTTTTTTTTTTTTTTGAGAAGAGAAAAGAAGAAAAAGTTGTCAAAGCACAAGGTCAAAGTGAGTTCTAACAATTTAATGAATTTGTGAAACACTCTCAGCTCTCATTTGTTATGCTTTACTGAAATGTGCAACGCTGTGACCTTTGGACCAAGGACACGTGCAGCGCAAGTGCAACTGGGATTTGCTTTTCTAAAGCGTTTTACACGCTTCTGTGTATGGCATCCTACTCTTGGATGTGACCAACACAGGAAGCAGGTGAAGAAAACGATTGAACGGGAGAAACCGAGAAATAAAAAAGGCGAGAAGGAAGACGAGGAAATGGACAGACCACAGCTGCTCTACCTCAGATTACATAAAGGGATGAACAGGGCCTGACCAGCCTCCACTGTACTACACTGATGCCTCCCGTTATGATCCATGGGGGTATTAACAGCGAGACGGGTTTTCAGGATACTCCATGTTTCATGTCTGCACATCCCAAGCCTTTCACGGCTCATTTACAGCTGTTCTTGTTAAACTGGAGAGTGACTAAGCGCAGGATGGTGCACACGGTGTGAAATGACACATGAAAAGCAAAGTGTTGTGACATTATATGAAACCCTCCCCCCAGTCGTTTAAACGCCATCGTGCAGAAGTGGGCACTCGTGGGCCCGCGTTTGACTCCAATTACCAAAACGACCATTTTGCTTCATTTACGTGAGTCGTCAAAAGTCATTTACATGTGTCAAATAGGACAAGTCTATTTGAGCGCTGACAAAAAAGAAGTGGGGGGAGAGTGAGATGGAGGCGCAGGAAGGGAGAGAGTGTGATGTCAACAAGGCGCTGGAATAACAGAACTCTGAAACTTGGCTAAAGTGCTTCCTGGAATAGGTGGTCAGAATTACTAACAGGTGGAATCTCCAAAAGTAGCTGTCTGATATCAAAGCTGGTCACACAATCTGACAACACACAGTGTGTAGTGCAGCCCTGACAAAGATAGATGTGGTAAATAATTCATGAATGTCAGCGGCTGCACTCCTATTTACAGCTGCGCAGGTATGGAACTTTACTTGCCAATGTGTATATATATATATATATACATATATACATACATAATTTTTTTCCCCATTGGTACTCATTAAATGACACCCTGCATATTAGTTTGAGCCATAACTCGCTCTGTTGACTACAATCAGAGAGGATGCTGTGAATGTTGTGAATTGTAAATATGCTGTGTGTGTATATATATATATATATATTTATATAATTTCAGAAATGTATTTAGCAAATTTATTCTTAAAGATAAGATGGCTCTAGGGACGGCTCGATACGACTTTTTCACATCAATATTTTACCGCAACTTGGTGTATCTGCCGATACGATATCAATCCATTACCGATACCAATCCGATACCAATATCAATCCCATCCCTTCATTCTCCTTTAGCATGCTGCGGGCTGCCGTTACTGAGGCGACAGCGTTACGGTTTACTGCTTGTCGCGCAAAGTCAAGTCAAGACTTTGGGCTTTAGTTTGGGTTGTGGTTGTTGATTTTTTTTTTGATGTTCGATCCTGAAATTTTGACCAGTGTTGGACCGAAGTATACGAAGTCTGATCAGATCAAGCTTTCATTACATATAATCATAACTTACTTTATTTTAAACCAATTTTTTATGTTTTTTTTTTCTTTTTGCAAGCCAATGAACAAACAATCACAGCATTCTATTAACTAATAATCAAAAAGAAATTTTATGTAGTGACTATCCTTTACTGTTTTAGCCACTTGATTGTATGACCAACCAGTGATACTCAACAGGTAAACATGATTACTAATTTTAAGCATTCACACTCTCGGAGTTCAGACCGTGATGTGGAAAACAGTCAGCGTTCATACTCAGAGGTTCTACACTAATACTAATCCCTCGCCACCACAGAAAAGTGTTCTTTTCTGCAGTTGTGCTTAGCATTTTGCGCTTTTACTGAGATTTAAGTACAGAGACAGGAACAGGGCTCAAAAGCTACCGACAAAGTCAAATGGAAACTGAAGAGGTGAGATGCAAATTTAAACGGCCGCTTCACCCGTGAAGACTGGCTGAAAGCAAAGGGGGTAAAAAAAAAAAAAAAAAGAGTGAATGAAAAAGCTCAGGAAAATGGCAACACTGAAAGATTCAGACACTGTGGTCAGCAGAGGAACCCCAGCCATCAACTCAAGAACCAGCTGAACCCAGTTCTGTCTGGAGAGGTCCAGCTTGACAGTGGGCTTCATTAACCTGCAGCTGAAAAGCCCTTCTGTTGACTTGAAGACCAGGCCAGGCTACTCAACCACTGAACATAGAAGGTAAAATGAAGTGCGGAAAATGGCAGAATCTTCTGGACGGACGAGTCAAAAAGTTCCAAATATTTGGACAACAGGGAGTTACAGTGTCACTTACTGATCCGCAGTACAATACATTCTAACAGGAGCCGAGTTCATGGTGCATTGTGTTCTTTTATCGTGTATTATTCAGGTGAGCACCTGAGGACAACGCTGCCTTTGTGATCTATACTGTTTTAACAGACCAAGTCTCAGTAAAAGCTATAAAAGCTGCTGGACTCTTCTCTCTGATTTTTGTCTGTTTTTTTTCCCTTTCAAAATTTCTGACATTTTTTCCTCTCCGTCGTGCGAACAGCCCCAGCTTGGCAGCGAAGCAATTATCTTATGCTAACACATCGAGTTGAGCTGAGTCACAGACAAACCATATGCTGTGTGTTTGTGGCTCAAAAACAATAATTAGTGCGAGCGTCAATTTGAGTTTATGCCGCTTTCCTCACAGCTGAACCCGGCGATGTCTGAGGTTGCTACTAAGTGTGGGGGTAAACAGAGCTAGTGTTCGGTTCCAGGCAGTTCCAGGCAGCCTTGAACAACACCTGGAACGATGGTGATGCTGCGGCTGTGGAGTAAAGAAACCAACTTGAAGGAGAGTGGATTTGTCCATCAGGCAGTTGTAAACTGACACGGACGATGGCGTCAAGTGTTTCCTCTCTCTCTCTCTCTCTCGCTCTCTCTCTCTAAAATTGCGTATTATCAGATGTTCAATGCTGCACCATAGCACAATGCTGTATTGGGTGTCTGGTGATTAACATTACTTTCTCAGGGCTGTGTCAGTCTGTACCAATACATCGAGGCCCAATTAAAATGATGAAAATCTGCGGCCAGACAAAACCTTTAATCAAAAAGATTGCACACACACAGAAGCGTTTCAAACCAAGGCTCCATCAACATCTGAGCAAACACGTAATTAACTGTTCCATGAACTGCAGCCCCGCATCAATTATCTGAAAGGCGTTCCATCAGGGAAGCACAGGGCTAACCAATGTGGTGGCGACACCTGTTGTAATCAGCCAAAAAATTTGATTTATTTGAATTATTTTAATTTGCAAAGAAGGTAAGAATAAAATATAAAAATAATATTAATAATGAATAAGAAGTATAGTAACAAAAATATGTATCTAAAATATTGTAAAATATGATACACATATACATATTCATATGTATACATATAAATCTCTTGGATTTTGTGAACTATGCAGCAGCAACAGAAAGGTGAAAATCTCTGAAAAACGCCCACGAAGCCTGTGTAATCTATCATTTGTTTTGTGTGCAGCGACTTGTTACCGACTCAACCAAATCTGCCCGACGTAGAAAATAACAATAAATAAATAAATAAGCAAATGTTGTGTCTAAAGGCCTTCAGCATTACAATTAGATGCATTTCAAAAACAAACCAGTGCTGACAATGTGTAAACAGGGTGGCAGAGAAGCACCATGGTACGAGGTATGATGGATTAGGGAGCTGAAGTGAAGTCTGCACATTAATTAACACACGTTCCCTGCTGCCTTTATTTAATGACCTGGAGCAAAGGCCTGTCATATCGAATCAAACTGCTCTGGACAACAGGTACTGTCAGAAACAGTCATTAGAACTTTCTTAAAAGGTGCTGACGGGCTGTTTTTCTAATTATAACCTTACAGTGTGTAATGATTCGGATTTTTACACCTTTTACGCTGAACGGACTAGACCAGTGGTCCTCAAGCTGTGGTACGCGTTCCACCAGAGGTACGCCAGCACTCTCTAGTGGTCCGCGGGGAAAATTCATATTTTCACCTTTACATTTACTGAATAAATCTGAAACATATCATGCACAATAATACAACATTTAAACCTAAACATCTCTAAAAATCTCACCTGTGGTGGAAGCTAATAGGGGAAGGCCTATGCTGTTATATTCTAATGTTGATCAGCATGGTCGGACTCAATGGATAGATGATAGATAGATAGATAGATGGATGGATGGATGGATGGATGGATGGATAGATACTGTAGATAGATGGTTGATCCTGCATGTACATGTTTAGCAGTTTCTTCCTAAACTGTATTTTCTGCAGTATCCCCAGTTGCCTGAAAACACCATAAAACTTTAGTTAAATCACTGTAATTATAAAGAAAAATTTATTATTATTATGTATTATTATTATTTATTATTATTATTATTAAATGTTTTTTTACCACTATTTGACAAAGACAAAACATAAATTGATATTCATTTGCCGTACTTGGCTCAAGCTTTCATCTTAGGTCCAGAGAATTTGAAAATATTTCCGCAGAATATTAATCCAGTGCAGCCAGAAACTATTACAAACAGTTACAGGTCCAAAAATTGGTCCCTAGCTCTAGTAGTTAAAAACACAGAAGCATTATTTCTGAAGCAGCAGTGCTGAAAAGCTGACAGAACGCTTGTAAAGAGAATTGTGGCCTTAACAGGCCAAATTCTCTCAACTCCCTGAATCTTTTAACAACAGTATTACCTTCAGACGTTGACCGCTCTAAATATTTACTGCCTTGTGCTTCGGAAACGTTGTCGACGGACAAGTCCTCCTGTCAGTCTGTCTCTGCCTCCACTCTCACAGTTCATTAAATGCATCACCGTTTTTCAATTGCGTTGAACTGATTGCAACGAGTTCATTATAGAAAGTCTTTTTGTTAGAATGTTGTCCTTTCAAAAGAAAAGGTTAACTAGGCTACAAACAGAGAGTTGTTTTTAGAAATTGGTGTTTTCCCTTTTCCGAAAAAATAATGATTGAAAAAAAATCAATGTAGCTTTAGTGTTAATTGGTTGACTAGGGATCACCAAGTCTTAAATTCACTCTTAGAGACAGGTCAAAGATATTAACTGGATAATGACATAACCAGCTAACTTGAAACTTTTTCGTCTCAGCAACGCAGGAATTGGGTTTATGTATTTCTGCATGTCTGAGTGAAGAAAAATCAAATGAATCAACTTTAATGCTCATTGCACACATAGGTGTACAGACAGCTACACATACAGATGAATTAGTCGGAATTGTTACCGGAAAGTACCGGATATAGAGTTGTGCAAATTTGTGTTTTTTCGCATAAAGAATTTCTTTAGAAATGATTAATAAAAGTAGTCTTGAACCTTTAATCTTTAATTCTAACCCTCTTTTCCTCTTAGTGAAATATCGGCCAATAATCAAAGATCCATCAGGACCAATGAGAGCGGCAGAGACTGAGCGAGAGAGCAAGAAAACAGCAGTAAACAACTAAAAGTCTATCTGCCGCGTGGGCCACGGTCTGAACTTCTTTTTCCAAATTTCCTGTCAGAGCTTTAGCACTTCAGGGAAGTCCTGATAGCAGGCATATCCTGAGTGGAGCTCATGCATTTTTCAGGAACAATGTGAACGTAGCCAAACTGCAAATGTATTTTCTCGCCCTCCACCACCACCTCCACCACCACCACCACCACAGATTGAATCAGTTCTGGAGGAAACCCTGCAGGCGGAACAGAGTCTGAGCCAAATGAACTCCTGATTACGGTACAGTCTCAGACCGCAAGATTAATTCGCCCAACTACGTGAAGGGCAGCCATTAGCACGACTGATGCCGGAGCTGAATTCACATATTAGTTGATTAAACAATTACTCATTTGACAGAAAATTATTTAGCCCCATTCAAGTGTTAATAAAGATGCTGATCGCCTTACCCCAAATGATTGATTAGCCGTTCAGCGTTTTCCGGTTCAGACTCACACGTAATATTACCTGTTCTTTTAATATTTTTTAAGAGTAATTTTTGACTCATAAATAACTTATAGATTAATCAGTCCTGTCAGTCTAAGCCTGGTGTGCAAAAAAAAAAAAAAATTAAAATCGAAATGGGATTCGTGACATTGCTCACGACTCTCTACCAAACTCATTAAGATGCAGATTGGTTTAATGATCAATTTGTTCCTGAGTATTTGATTGGTTTTTTATTGTAATTTTATTGCATTGTTAATTTACTTAAAAATCATATTTGGTTGAAAAAGTGACAGTATCGAACACCAGTGTGTGAAGCAAAGCAAGAACCATCAGGATGTGTGACGGACGCGGTCCACTACACATAATTGAAAAGTGCTTTTCACAATGAGAGTTTTGAGAAGGTGGTCTATGTGTTTGAACAAGGAAATCTGAAATGTAGTAACCGTTCACTTGCCTTGATAAGTGCTGAAACAAATTTTCTCACAGCCCAAATTCAGGTTGAAATTCACAGCAGTATCCATGTAAATTTAAATCAGCATACAGCGAAGGATTTTGAAATCGGTCATCTCACTCGTAAAGTAAAGAAAGCTAAATCCCGACAATGTTTGTTTTTTTCCTTCCAAGCCTCATGGTAAAGCAGGAGGGGGCCATTGAGATGATTACATTCTCCAGAAGCAAATTGAAATGAAATGATCTCTCATGGTGATAGATGAAGGCAAATAAAAGCATTGATATCTACCTCCAGGGGGAATTTTCTTGGTTTATCTCTCACTGCCAACAACACGCAAGGCCTGTGATCATACGTACGTACAACGTTTTTTTTTTCCCCCTCACCCTTAATTCTACCAAAGTCTTAGTGCAGCAAACAGGACATTGCCTCTTTGCTTCTAAAGGTGTCAGCCTTTTGTTTTTCGCTAAATGCGATCTGTGAGGTACGAGTTCTATATTTTCATCTTTACCTTGGAATTTATGTTCATTGCTGGCTCTAATGTTTCCCAAAAATCCTTTCATGTGATACCTTATCGCCGTGATGTGTCTGCGTTCAGACGCTCATTATCATTTGCCGAGCGATCCTTCATTTTTATGTTACTTTTCTGCTCCACTTTTTAAACTCTGCGGCTGAAACATTTACCCCAGGAGGGAGCGACACACTGCGTCTGCCGTGTTTGTTCTTCTTAAAAAAAAAAAAAAATCTTAATGTATCTTTTGTTTTTTGTTCTTTCTTTGGATCGTTCCTGTTCATTGGAAGCTGGTTTTGAAGAGGATTGTCGCCCGAAATGACAGCGGGACATCCATGAAAAAGTAAAAAAAAAAAAAAAAAAAATTAGAAAGGATGTCACTTTATTGTTTTTCCTTGTTCAGACAGAAGCAGCAAACCATTCAAACGTTACAAGACTATATGTTTGATGAGGTGTGACATCAGTGTTCAGAAACATCATTATTAGACGCTGTGTATTTCAGTGTGAGGTGTCATTTGCATATACCGTCTGCTGCTGTTCGGCCGGTTTGTCGTTCCACTGCTCTGATACTTGAAGATTACAGATGTTTTCGTTTGGTAACGCTCATCAGTTACCAAGAAACACACATTTACTGAAGTTAACAAGTCATTTTTACTATGAAACACGGGGGAAATTTTTAAATCAGGACAGATTGGACAAGTCATTTTTACTATGAAACACGGGGGGAAATTTTAAATCAGGACAGATTGGACTCTCAGTCCGGCTGATAAATGACTTGCTTGGCACGAGTAGAAAATCCAGCCTACTAATGGCTTCATGGCTTTCTTGCCTGTAACTTCAAAATCCAAAACAGTTTTTTTTTTTTGCAAGGAGACAAGGACACCGAGCTCAAGGACAGTTGTGAAACTATAAGGACAGATTCCGATGTCTGCAGACAAGCATGGTGATTAAATTATGGATTTCAGCTGCCTTATAATTAGGGCTGTGGCTTTAATGCATTCATGTTGATTCATCAATTAGAAACCAGCTTTTCTTCTTCCCTAATTTCTGTCACGCACTGGTTTGATACGGCAACAGCAGCATCGCCTCAATGCAGGACGGTGTTGCGGTGAACACACACACACACACACACACACCAGAGCTAACTTTAGCTACAGCGTTCATGGACACGGGGAAAGTGTGTAGGTCAGATGACAAGATTCAGAGCCGTTGAATATGAGAGCTGCAACTGCACTGAGGTTGAGCTAATCTGTTAATTCAGATTAAATATGTGGACAATATAAATGAAAATGAAACATTTTTTGTTAAGTGCATTTTTTTGTTTGACATCAGGCTTTATCATTTACACTGAGAAGGATTGTTTTCTGGGTCAAATATTGATTTTCAAATTTAAAAAAAAAAGTGATTATAAATGTAGTTATTAATAATGAAAGCTCTAACTCAGGACAATTCTCTTTTTAAAAAACAATTATAAATATTTTACTTTAGCCCCCTCAGCTGGGTCATTGAGAGTCATTTATTAGGTAATAGTAGATTAAATAATTCAAATTGTGTGTTTGAATGGAGCAAACAGCAACAAGAAGACTGAAAATGGAGTATAGTTTTCAAGGCGGTGAAAACTTCAGTACTGGATTAAGGTGAGTCGAATGAACTCAGTTTAATACAGGTGAAAATATGAGGATGAGCTTTTTGGATGAGGACAGGAGGAAGTCATCCTTCCTGTACTAAATCCAAGCCTATTGTGAAGAGGAGGCCTGGTCCGATGAGTCCGACGAGGACAGAACAGGAGGAAGACATCACTCCTGCACTCAGCGGAGGGGAGCACCGAGTTCCACAGTCAGTTAAGAGACGGAAAACATGCCCCAAAACAGGGGAAAGAGCAGGAGGAGGACGCTAACGATCTAGCCCGCCGCGCCCCGCTGCCAAGCAACAGTCGCTGAGAACCAACAGGCGCACAGCAAGTAAAGGAGTAAAGGAGTCCTGACAGGGGCCGAGGATTAGAAAACAAACGTGTCGTCAGCCAAGAAAAAGATGTGGATCGACCCGGACGTCGAACACACGTGGAGAAAACCAGCCGACTGGGATAGGGTTGGAAAAAAGGGAATGCTGAGCACGCCGTGATATAAAGTCGAATGACAGAAGTTTGTTGTTTTTTTTTTTTTGCTGAAAATACCACTACTATGAAAAATACCAAGAGGAAAGTTCTGTTGAGGTGAGAGTGCAGTCTGGCATCAAACCTTTTCTAACAAAGTAACAATTTCTCTTGGACAAAAATAGATGGAGAGTTAATAATGTATGAATGTCAGCGCCCCTCGCAGGTCAGCGCACTGTTTATGTTGCTGTACGCCACAGACGGTTCATCTCTGAACTAAATTTGACTAGTTTATTTTGTCACTGGAAGAAACGCCTCGGCGTCGGAGTTGAATAGAAGATTCAGAAGTGTTTTTTATCAATAAAACAAGCAACAGCAACAACAAAGTTTTACCAATAGCACCTTTTTCTAATTGTTTTTCTGTAGCTTGCTATTTTGGGAATCATTCGTTACTGGGAAAGGATTTGGGTGTAAAACAAAAATCCCTGAAAAAACTCGAATTGGATTGTAATAATAACAAAGAACTGTAAAAAAGCCGTGGGTTGATTTTGTGGATAGATCTTTTAACCAGCGCCTCCTACGTCAACTTATTCATAGTTATACCTTCAAAACTCAAGTTCGTTTAAAACATGGTGCACTCACAACGCAATAGCCGAGGGGGCTCGCCCCTCACTTTGGGAACCACTTTGGTAGTGCGTCGCCTTCTTTTAAGTATTTTCTGCAAAATGTACGTAGTAGAAAACAGAGATTAATTAAAGAAAAAAAAAACCTCTCACTGCGTCGATGTTCAAGCCTGGAAAACATTATCTAAAACACATCAGCAATAAGTTTGTTTTAAATGTCAAGAACAATTAAGCACAACACCAACATCCGGCCTGCACAATGGTTTTTCTCCTTGAATGATTCTGAAGCAAAGTTGAAAGAAAAATGCATCAACAAAGACTCCCACCAATAAAACACTGCTCACAGGATTCATTTGAGAAGGGAAAAAAAAAAGAGATAAAGATCATTTCAGTATGTTATGTTTCCACATGGACTTCAAGCGTTGCTCTGACAGCAACCGGCAGACACTGTGCACAGAAACATGAGGAACGGTGCAGGAGGAAATGAAGTCTGAGGCATGCTGCGCACAAAGGAGGCGTATGTGTTTCTGAAAGCTAAACAGATTCGATGATACCCAATTATAACGTGTTTGAAATGTTACGACAACTTTCAGTTAAGCAGTTGCCTTTGGAAAATTTAAAACTGTTTACATGGGACTAAATTATAAACGGTGTCAATGTATTTTATTTTTTTCCCCCACTTTTAATGGAGAAAAACAAATGTATAATACTGCATGCCCCCCTGATCCACACCCCCTATTTTTGGAACCACCCAGCCACAGAATGGCCATGTCAGTTATAGTCAGAGATTAAGAAAGTATTTATAAATAAATAAAGATAATAATATAAAGATAAAATTAAAATAAAATTAAAATAAAATTAAAAAAAATAAAAATAATAAAAAAAGATAAAAAATTATATATATATGTATATATAAAAATATATCATTTTTATCTTTTTTTTTTTTGGTGATGTGTGCGGTCAAAGTGGAGCCACAGCCACACTGTGACACACATGGAACTTGGGCGTCGTCAGGAAATGTCCTCAGGATATCTGCGCTCACAAAACTGTGACGACAGCCACTTTTGAACATCTCTCTTACCATACGACTTTAGCACCGCCATTTATGAGCCATGACCGAAGACATCAGCACGGTTGTTTCACATTGGTCATCTTTCATCTGTTATAGCTATGAATCGTAAAATTTACAGCAGGCTTTCAGGAGGACTCTGCCTTTACGGTTTATAAGGGATGTGTAAAGGAAGGAAGGAACATTAACACCCGGAAAAAAGCATCTATTCATATGAGTGAGTTTGAAAGTACATCAAAGTCCAACTCTTAAAAAAAAAAGAACTATACATCCTGGTTTAAAAATGAATGATCTTTTGTTCAACTTGTCTCCAAATGCTCTACCTTTTTGTTTCTCCTAAATAAAAGGGTGGTTTGGTGACAAGTTGCGTTTAAAGTTTTCTGCTGTTATTTCATTATTTTCCCGACGTTCTTTGATTTTTATTTTTGTCTCCTCGGGGCAAAATGGAGCATCTTCTTGCCAAACTGTCAGGTTGCTGTGTGGATCCGCTTTGAAACTGGAAGATTACCAGCAGTACAAGGAACATTTCATATTCTTAGACAACCGCGTTGAAGGGAAGTCATGTTCGTCAAATCAGATTACACTGGCAGCGTGGCAGTAATGGTATTAATATTCTCATCTGTCGAGGGTGTAATTCACATTCACCTCACCCAAACACCTGTCTCACCCCAATCGCACCAAACAGATTGTCAGCACCTACAGTACAATGCTGATCGGCAACACATGACTGAAGACTTTTTCACTTAACAACAACGACAACAACAAATAAAAGACAGTTAATGCCGCAGAGTCCAATGGATGACGTATTAATCCGCTCCACTCGACCATTGTCGTACAGAGATGGTGCTACGCTTCGGAATTTGGAAAACTTTCTTTATAAATTTATGGTCGATTGCGACGTAACATAAACCGAAGAAAAGAAAAAAAAATTACAATCAGGTTTGAATTATGCATTTAAATTTGTTATAATTTTCATTTAAAACCACTAATGCAGTTTAATGTCAGAAGATCAGTTGATTTTAATATATATTTTTTAGATAAGTAAAAAACAAATCTATACCTGATTATTATTGAATTTCCTCAATGACGTGAGATGAGAAAAACAGGGTGGAATCAAAACTAACAGCAAATGAGGCTTCTGTGTGTTGGCTGGATTCCCTCTGGCTGTCTAGAGAGAGGTCTCTCGTCCACGGATCCTGACCTTAGACTTGTCCTCCGGCTTTATGCTGCAGGTATTCTGATGGAAGACGACCAGAGGGGAGGCTGAGCCGCGCTTCAAACCCTGAGCTTGAAAAGAGGGCCAGGCTTGAGGAGGGCTACCAGCTACGAGGACATCCAACTCCCCCGGGAGGGAGAGAGGGAGGGAGACACAGGCTGGGAAAT
>NC_024314.1:954201-961598 GCF_000523025.1 Cynoglossus semilaevis
AGAGTCTGCCCAAGGCTGCAGAGAAGTGACTGGAGAAATTGACTTTTTACTATTTCGTCTTAACGGGTAGGAGAAGGTGGCGTTACGACGTATCCAAAAGTAAACAACCGGCGTGGCAGCTGGTTGATTTATTTCCTTCACTCTTTACTTCACGCTGAAATACAGTACTTTTACATTTTAGCTGGTTGCTAAGCACTCCGCGGATGAAGTACTTGGATGAAAACACGCCTCCATTTTTTATACGGGAGGATTATATGCAACGACTGAGCGATAACTACGAGAAAAAAATACTTTTAGTACTTTCCAAAGACATTTGTCCAGTTGCCAGGGTAACATGAACAACCTTAACCTGGAGTACTGAACGTCTGAACATTTTTCCCACTCAGAGTGACAACACTGCATCCAGATTTAGGGACGGGTTCCCTAATTATAGCACTAATGTGTAAGTAATAACAATAATAACTCAGATTTATGAAGTGATTCTGATAGTTCTGGCTATGACAACTATCATGATGACTTGTAACTTTAGACCAGACTTCGACTTGATGGTTTTGATTTCACGTTTTCAGATCAGAGATGAGATCAGTATCAATATAATTTATATCAATTTACATTATTTTGTTCAAAACCTGGGGTTTTCATATGACTAAAAAGTGAAGACAAACGGTGAACGGCAGCGCGTAAGATGTGGCCAATAAAGTTTTAGTTGAGTAGTTCAGTTTAAGAAGCCATTCTCCTCACTAAGTGACTATTATGGACTGGTTAAGACGCAGTCAATTTAACAAATACCTGTTTCTATAACAGAGAGACTATGGCTTAAGAATCAAATCAGTGGAAATAAACGCAGATGAAAGTTAAGCAACTATTAGGTAATCATTGATTAGAAAAAGTACGATTTTCAAATATACCTACTCAAAATGAGGAAGTGCAGTAGTAAGGGAAGTAATACGGATTACAAATGAAACCAGACATGAATTTGAATTTAAATGTAGCAAATTGATTGATTGACTGATTAAAAATCATATCTGTTTTAAACAAAGTACTATGTATCCATATCAAAATACACATATTACAACTTAGGAGGAGAGGTATAGGACTGGAGTATCTGCAAATATCCTATGCAGTATCATTATCAGTATCGGACATTAAAAACTGGTATTGAGCCATTAACAACTAACACTTCAACAGAAAATGGAACTTTCTCTATAATATTCTATTTTTAGGATAAGTTTAAGTTGAATTTTATTGTTTGCCGTCTGCAACCAAATACCCTTTGTTTTCAAGAAGACAAACTCTTACTGGATTAATCGGGATGACAAAAGACACCTTCAGCTGACAGCAATAAAAACATTCCCCAATATTGATTCCTTAGCTACGATCGTCTTACAAAACAGCTGAGTTCTTGGTACGAATGCAACAATAGCAACATCTTTGAGCTGATTAAAGTACAAAGCCTGTCGTTCGTGAGTCATTTTTCTCCTCTTATCAGCGCCACTCCACCTTCTTTTAATACAAACGAGAAGCTCCGTTGGTCCTTTATTTTGTTAATCAAGTTAATCCAAGTGAACTGTGTCTATATTTAGCTGTTGGCTTTGAGGACCTGTTGAGAGACGGGGGCAGAATAGCACTTTACAACGGAGCAAAAATAGCGTTTCCAGCGCTGACCCTCATCCAGCTTTAATAAATGCTACGACCGCAGTTTACCCCCGTAGCTCCGAACTTCATAGCTTCTGGGGCTTGTGTTCATTTCTCGAATGAACCGGGAGACAGACAGAAAGTAAACAGAAATTCAAGGCAAAACAAAATGTTGGTGTGTATGATTCTTTAGACACGAACAGGCTTATAGGCAAACCAAAAGTATTTGTTAAAACATAGACCAAACATACGGCCCGTGGGCCAAAACCGGTCCGCTGGGGGGGTTCAATCCGGCTCGCTTGATGAATTTTGAAAGTGAAAAAATGTCTTATTCACAGAAAACAAAGAAGGAAAACATGGACTTATTGTGATTTATAGGTAGATATGTTATGATTGTACCGGTGCGGCCCACTTGACATGTAATCTGTATACGGGCCCCTGAACCAAAACGAGTTGGACACCGCTGACATAGACCAAAAACCTAGCTGTGATTGTTTCACTAAAATTCAGGAATCAGGGAACCGAATCACCGATCATCCCTTTGAACGGGAGTAACATTTGGCAACTCACGAGGTGTGAAAATGGGTCTTTAGCCAAAGAACCTCACAGGCTTTCGGGCCACGTACGTAGATGAGGGTTAAGAACACCGCTGCACAGGCAGGCCGCTCACCCACTGAGACCAATTCAATTCACGTTTCAATACACTGACAGCAATCAGATGGCAACTGTGTGCATTTATAAATATCTAACAAATCAATAGCGCTTAATCTAGCTCTGCCCAACAGAATTCCATGCGGTGGCATGTGAAATGTAACACACGACATGAATTTCCATTTCATGTTGCCTCATTTATAGATCCAACCTTTAACATACCTGCGGTGAGAAGCGTCAGGAAACGATTGCGCGTGGAATATGGTAATGTGTGTTTCTTTACGAGGCTTCTGGGATGCGGAATATTTGCCGTCTTTAAATAGCTAATATATCAGTGCAGGTATGGCTATAATCACAACAGAAGGCAGACCTTAAACTCTTCATCACCTCTCAGGATATCTCGCGGCACTAATATCTTGAGGGCAGGAGGACAGGCTGATAGTCAAATGGATTTCCTGGCTAAATTGTAATCAAGGGCCTAATGGGCTTAGCATTGGACCCAGTAGATTAGCAGAGGAACAGCAGGACTAATCAAAGCTGCGATACCATCAGTCTACAAAGTTACAACAATTCACAAGAGCGAAGAGCTGCGTTACGGTGAAAAGAGTGAATTAAAAGAGTCCGATGTCAATTTGTATGTCAAATGTGAATACATTTTTGCATTACTTCACTGCTACACACAGCAGTACGTGCAGCGACCAGCTTTAGGAACCAATCAGAGAACTGGGAGGAATGGCCCGAGGAACGTCAAAGGAGTGCACTCCTGCCAAATTTGGAGAAAAATTGTTATGTGCAAAGCCGGAGACGCTTGAGGTATAAAGTCGGCCGGTCGTATATCAAAGAAGTACTGCTTTCAAGTTAACGGGGCAAGTGGGCAGGTTGGGTTCACGCCAAGTGCTACAGATGTGATTTTCACTTTAATGTGCTGGTAAAGGTCAAGAAGAAGTTGCACTTTGTCTTCGGGGACTTAAAGAAATAACATGAAGGGGAACAGTGGTAGTAAATGAACATATTAGGAGTGGCATAATGAGAACAGGAAGACGGGGTTAAAGGTGACGGGTTTGGAGGCGACGTGTCAAGGCTTGAAGGGATAACAGTGTTTGGAACTGAGCCCCCCGTTTGTTTGCATCGGCCACACACGGAGCGCGATTGAGGTCAGGCGGGAGTCTAGAGAGACCTTGAAGTTTGCAGCTGACATAATATTCAGGGAGAGTAGCGAGCTGTAGAGAGCAGAAAAGGAAGAGAAATGAAACTCAGGAGAAAGTAAAACACAACGTTACATCTAAGTCAGAGGAAAAGGTCAGTAATGCAACGCTACCAATGCAGGAATGAGTACTGTGACTAATGCCTGGTGAGTAATTTAATCAAATAGCTGCTAGCTTAAATAGCCTTAGTGCTAGATGGTATTTTTTTTTTTTCATTTTAGATGGCCCACAAGGGGGCCTATCCTCACACATACGTTTTTGCATCGCAGTAACAGGGTTACTGAAAATACTCCTCTGGTATTACCTCCAATAAATGTCCATGTAAATGTCTTTCATATTGGAGCACTCCTGTGCTTAAGTTACCAAAAATGACTCTCATAAAAATAACATAAAGTCTGTCTTACGGTATTTTCAAAGAATGGGACAGTGCTGCTGGGGCACAAATGTAGTGTTTGTGGTCAAAACATTTGGGATGCCATTTAGTGTAGTGAGATTTCTCAGCACGTAATTGGAAGATATTGTGGACAGCGCTCAGATGTGACTGACAGATCGCATCCGGGGAGATCATTTAGCGTTGTCGTGCACAGAGGTAAATGCGTTCAACGGCGATACACAGACAGACCAGAAAAAAAAACATGTTACTTTGTCCTTGAAAGCGCGGCCCTTTATAATTCTGCTTTTGATGTCCTTGCTTTGCAGTGTTTTTGTAAGGGTGGCACTATTTCCCCATGCTAGTGCCCTTTTATGTTGACACTTAAATCCGGGGATCAGTGTGCTGCGCCCCATTAGCCGTCTGCCACACATTGGCTCCACTGAGCTCTCATTATGTGGCGAGCCATGCAGTTCAATCTACTATGAAATTCAATGGAGTACAACGTCAACACTGTAATGATGAAGGTAAGGGTGATTTTTTTTCTTTTTTTCTTTTTCTAACTTACATTAAAGAAGCTGTGGATACCAACAGCCATAGCTGTTTGTCAGTTATCAGATTCCTGGGTAAATTCCATTACGTGCTGCACACCTCAGCTAACCAAGCCACCTGAACGTCCCTTTGATAGTAATAAAAACCTGCTTTATGAATACCAGGCAGCTGGAAAATACACCATTACTGACACCAGGAATATCAGAATCCCCAAGGTCGCAGAAATCTAAGCCGGGGCTCGGAGATGAGGCGGAGTGCAACCATGCAAACAAAAACAGCAGATGTGGGTCCTCTTAGTCTGATCAATGACCGTGGCTGTTCGATGGTCCACCAGCCTGTAGGGCTGCGGTGCAGAGCGTTTCTCACTACAATGTGCTGCTCAAGAAAGAGAAACGGCCCCCAGTCGTTAGCATAAAATGGCCGCTGCAGGTTGCAATGAATGCGTCACCGTGGTTAAGGTGGTATTTAGAACAAATCCAGCTACGAGATCTACAAATGTAAGGGCAGTTGACACTTCATAAACCGTTGGCCCGCGGGTCAATCTGTCCAACCCGATTATTTGAGTGTCCAGCCCTCCAAGGTTTCTGGCCCTCCAACAAATATAGTTGGTGACCCCTGTCATAGACCCTAGTGATATATGCTAGATTCTGACGATGGGCAAAGCTTTGAGATATATATATATATATATATATTTTTTTTTTCATTTACACAAATAATAGCATCATTGATATATAAAATGATCTGAGAGTAAAACCGAAGCATTCATTCATTTCAGAGATTAAAAATAATGGTCTTCCTTTTTCTGTCATGGCACTTAAAACCCAGCAGCCAAAGCTTTTCAGCAATATTATTTATGAATATTAACTACTCCAAACTCTGCAGTACAACAAGCAGGTTTCTGTGGAAGACTGGCCTAATTCTGCCCCTCTCTCTGTCTGTGTCTGAGAGCAGAGAGCGAATGAACAACATCAATCTGTCATCATGTCTGCACTGCACGGTCTCATTTATCCTAGAAAAAATGATCGAGGATTGACTTGAAGAGGTTTTGACAGGAAGAGACTAATATGAGAGGAAAACAAAAACAGCCTTTTGGTATTTGCAATGCAAAGCACTCCAGCTGGTTTCCCCGTTCTCAGGTGTAAGAGTTTAATCTAACGAGCCCACACAAGACAAAATGTTACTTTTGAAATAAATCGTTCCCAAATCTCTTAGTAAAACACAATGTTATTGCATTAGCAGCGATCGAATCAGACTTTTTTTTATATATATATGTAACACGGAAAAACTGACTAAGAGAGGCCATCACACCAAGAGTTCAAATCAAATTGGCTGTATTATCCTGCTGTGTTAATGAGCAGTTTCCCAACTGGCCTGCTTCCAAATTAAAAAGTGTTCCTTCCTAATCAGGTATACAGGGGACTGATTTATACCTGATAAAAAAGCACACTCTAACTGAAACCTTTCCACTTAATCAACTGTTCCTGCAGTAATTGTCGCTGCTTTACCGTCACACCCTGCAACTGTTCCTGCAGTAATTGTCGCTGCAAAAAAACAAAAAAAAAAAGACGCTGTGTTTTTACCGTCACACCCTCGCATCTCAAACTCCACTTCAGATTTCCATGTCAATTCTTTCCTCTGTCTGTCGAGCCATCTGTTTATGGCAGACGTGGCGTCGTGAGCGTCTACCGCTTACAGACAAACACGGAGAAATAATACATGGTTCATGGGACCAACATTTTCTTCTCTTCCTACAGATCCTGGCCCACGTAGTGGAACACTGCTGCCAAAATCTTCATCAAGGACGGCAAAGACGATGTGGGACGAGCTCGGATTTATTAGTACAGTAAATCACCGGGCACCCCGCGGATAAGGTGCGACGTGGTACGTATCCACGAAGCTGCAGATTTTAGGCGTTAGCACACGAACATTTGGCGAAGTGAACATATAGTGTATATGCGCAAGCTGTGTAGGTGAGAAGCATAGCAGCAGACTTTGGAGAAGGGAGTGCGAAATTTATGGGGGCACATTAGGTGTCTCTCCCTCCGTCTAATCCATCCATTTCACACTCGGTAAATAAAAGGTTTGCTATGCACAGAGGAGAAAGAGATCCCATCAGGTTTACTGCTGAATAATGCAGAAATCCTAGTTTCTGCATGTTTAATGTGACAAAAGAACCCAAACTTATATCTGAACTCCGCGTTTGTGATTCTTTTACAATTCTCTGTGAAACCGCCCACGGTATTTGAAGTTCAGAAGCATATTTTTGAAAAGTGATAAGTGAATTCATGAGATGTTTTCCAGTGTCCCACTGAAGCAAAGCCTCAATACTTCAGTCTGAATGGGTCTGTTATTGATCTGGTTTACATGGGCACCATCATTTCAACTCCATACAGTACAGATGTGTAAGATATTTGAGATTTTTGGTTTATTGATTTATTTAACCAGTCATGTTACCCAGAGGTGCAAGCCTCCCGAGATGCTAACTGTTCTTCAGATCTAAAGATTGCTTTGTGGGTTATCTATAACAGAACTTTCAATCAAGTTGCAGATTTCAAACACCGTGGCCTGGATATGCAGAACAAGAAGTGAAGTAATCACTGATCCAAGCAGAACAATTTTCAATTTAACTCAATAATTGAAAATAATCTCAGAAATGAATAAATGTATTATTATTATCCAATAGAAACTCACAAGTATTGTTGATTGATTTTTATTATAATTATTATTTTTGTTTTTTTTTTTTTTTTTTTGATGCAACTAAGATAGTGGGTTGATCACCGATAAACGCAGATCAACCTAGCACAGCACATATCCCAGCATGCACTAGGTAAAGAACAGGACTAAACAGTTGCACTCGTACATTGAGGTTTTTAAACCATAACTAAACCGAAGCTAGTGTCACACTGGTTGTAAGTTTCTCCATTCAGAAATGCAATATCCATTCAATGAATTCTTCTTATTGTCTATACTTGAAGTTAGAATTG
>NC_024314.1:961628-974240 GCF_000523025.1 Cynoglossus semilaevis
CCTGCTGTCGAGCAATAACTGAGAAAACAAAGTCCGCTCACTACTGGCTCTTTTTATTTCAAGTCCTGGCAACTGAATAATGCAATTGACTGTGAGTTTACCCATTCAAAAGGTGGAACTTAATGTCTGAAACTCATCTGTGTGATGTTCAAACCGACTGTACCGCGCTGTGCAGTGGTGTAGAAAATAATGACACCATTCATTATATTGATTCCCTATAAGCCTTCTTTCTTTTTTACCATGTAATTCTCTCGCCCACTGGGTGTGCTTTTCTGACAGCTTACAGCAAACTGATTTAGAATATAAAGTAACCGAATTATTCCAGATTCTTAACAATTCTTTCTGGAGCTGTGCATGATCACAAACCAAGCCCTGAGGACGTTTTCTTCCCTTTCTTTCTCTTACTGTGATGAGATCATGGCAGAAACGCAAAACACTTCATCAACGTTTCCTTTTATTTTACCATCTTCAGAAGAGAATCTGACTTCTTTTGTTTATCGTAAAGTCAAAGGTAAAAATTAACACGGCAACTGCATATATTAAATTCAATAGAATAAACAGATTATTGCATTATAGGCCTGGTTGGATTGAAGTGCTCTGTACATTTCACCATCAAACATTGTTATTTGAACACAGTGTGGGGAAACCTTTTTTTCCCCTTTTCCCACAAAGCAGCTCAAGGCTAAAATAAAATCTCAACACCATAACTGCGTTCAACAAGCCATCAATCAAGAGCCGCTGTAATGATAAAAAACTGTAAAGACTGAAAAAAATAAAAACATTTTAAGTTATAGCTATAGATACCTATTTTGTCTTGTCTAAATGTGGGTTTAACTTGATCAAGTAGAATTAATAATAAATCATCATTAGTCATAATCAATACACAGTTACTGTGTTTAAAATTGATGAATGTATAATGTCGATTTTGACAGCTCTATTTTTCCCTTGTAAAAAAAGGGAATACAAAATTCATTTGTCGACAAACTGAACTTGGTTGGTTCATCTTTGGTGCAGCAGCATTCACGTTAGAGAGGAAATCTAATTATTGCAGAGCCTCACCTGAAGATTCAGGGTCGCACCCTTTGATTATCTCTATTATATTACTGAGCGTATATATAAAAAAGGACGGTTTCTGCTGTTTGACTATTAAAAAAAAAAAAAAAACCCCAAACAAACAAAAGAATCCCAGTGTTACTTTGTGAACGTGGAGGATGCAGGATGAGAGAATCAACAGCCAGTAGTTGCTATGGCGCCCATGCTGCTGCACCAAAAGCTATTATGCCTTTGCTTTTTCCTCCGAGCAGATCTATATTACCTCTAAATTGCTTATTAATGGCTGCCTGTTCCATCATGGTGAAAGAACTGCTGCGCTAGTTTCACAATTAGCTACAAATGGCTTTGTGTCACTTTTGATTGGTAAAGATGTGAGTCAGACGCAGCGCAAGCCAAACGTTCTTTTAACTATTGGTTGTATAAAGTTGTGTGTCATCCACTGACACACGGGAGAGGTAACCTGATCTGAGCCTTTAGTCGTCCTTCCTTTTTGCTCCTCAAAGCTTAAGTACAGAGCAGAGTCCATTCAGTCACCAGCTGAATTACTGCTCTCTTCCAGTGTAAAATCACCCCGAAGGAAACGAGGTTTTCAACAGCAGTGAAATAAAAGACGAGTCAAACAAAATGTTCAGCAAATCGGACCATCACCACCGTCCTCAGAAAAGCCCTGTAACGGAGACATTTCTTGAGTTTAGGTCTCATAGCTAGCATAGAAAGTCGGTCCGCATTGGAAGCGGAAAATTAATAAATCCCAGAATGCGGACGCATCTGTAAATGTCATTTTCAGGCGTCTACCCATTAGTGTCCTCCCTAAAGAGGTAAACATTTGCTCGACGTTCTGATTTGACTATTTTTAATGTACGACAGAGGCAGCTGCTTCTCTCAAGTCTCCTTCCATCTGTCCTTCCTTCCTGCTTCTGGCTTTACTCTGGGACTGAGGGAAGGGAAAAAAAATGTTTTTCACACTTAACTAGCTGCTCTGGTACCCTGACATCTGGCACAGAAGTTTATAACAGGAATAATGATGTTTTCAAATTCCATACTGACATAAATACGTTGACTAAAAAAAGAACCACAATGCAAATAACGGCGATTGTTAATGGGTGAGATTACTACATCGAACAAACTACAGGTAGAACTGGTATGGGCAAACTACGGCCCGGGGACCAGACATGGCACATGTCAGCAACAAATAGAAATCTTAAAAAATAAATACACAAAACAGCTTCCTCTCAGTAAAGGTCAAAAAACTCAATTTTCAGATGATTAGAAAAAGCATCACTGTTAACAGGGGGCGCCACAGCGAGTTCCTGACGCAACCCTACCTGGGATTTCTGGGCCTATCCACTGTGCACCGCTGTCACCTGACTAATGCCACAAAACCAGACCGACCAATCACAGCACATCTTTAACATGGCTGCCACATTCTGCTGCAGCACTCCTGATTCTACAGTTAGTACAGTTACAGAAGCCTAATCAACTACATAAGTGTTTGTCCATGTAGGCAGGGCAGATTGAATTCAATGTTTACTGTTTACATCAGCTCCAGCCGGCTGTTGTTTAGTTAGGGTTAGCGCCGGACAATTATGCCAGACTCAAGCCTTTTGCCAGTGACTCACCACTTGAGCCTCTTGATATGTAATAGACGCCGAAATCCATGATAGAATTATGAGCTTCAACCCAGTTCTGCTCACATTACCTCCAGCTCTGATATATATATATATATGTATATTTATATATTTTCCTCCCCTCATCTGATTTACACTCTCGGGGTAGCAGATGAGACGTAGCGTGGGTGGAGTTGACACAGCAGCAGGAAAGGCTAAAGAGACGCATGTATTCTCGGTACAGAGGTGATGCGGCCACCGTTTCGCAGCATAACTCGTCGCGTCCTCGTGGTTCAAACAGTTGTTGTGGTTTAAAGATCAAATGCACCGCTGTCGTATGCGACTTCTCCGGCTCAAGTCTGAAGGCCTCTGTGAACTACCAGTTTGGGGAGGAAGAAAGACTTCTCCGGCTCAAGTCTGAAGGCCTCTCTGAACTAACAGTTTGGGGAAGAAGAAAGAGCGGGGTTTTTTTGTTTGTTTTTTTTTTATAAAAGTAAAGCTGCAGATTTGAGATTTTTAAAACAAAAACTGAGAGCGGAAACACCCAGATGCAGCCCGTACTGTGGTTCAACGAGTACTCTCTCATTGTTTGCAGACACTGACAGTAATGGTTGCAGTAATGTGTGCATAATTCCTGCAGTAATGCTGGGATTCATTGATATCTGCCACATCATATGGAGGAGAAGAAAGTGTCTGGTTTTTTTCTGTGAGGGTGTAGGAGGGTGAAGGAAGACATTTGGCCATTGGGAATTCAAAAGGAATAATATTTTAAGTTAAATATATAATGTTGAAACATAATTATGAATGACAATTTACCATAATTAATCATGATTAATCGTGATGAATTACGATCACGATTAATCGTGATTATTCCACAGCTGCATGTAAGATTTGTCCTCAGCTTTCACCAACAAATTTTGCCAGCTTTGTAACTTAAGAATAAAAACATTTCTGGGCCCTGATGTACTAAACGTGCGTAGATTTTATCGTGAAAAGGGGCGTATGCAAAAATCCAGAAATTGTCGTAGGTAAGAAAAAAAAAATCTGACGTATCAAAGTGTGCCTACGCAGAAATCCAAGTGCGTTTTGCGTTTTGTGTTTTTTGGTGAAATAGGAAAAGGAAAAAGTGTGTGTGTGAGTCCGTAAATGCCGTTAGTCGGGGCAGCGCACACACATAAAGGTAAAAAAGAAATGGTCCAGTAACACTGGCCTTGGTAAACGAAACCGCCTCATCATCAGCCAATCACCATCATCCATCCATCCATTTTCCCGTTACCGGGTCGCGGGGGAAGCAGTCTCCATGACCACCACCCAAATCACACTGAACCTTCCTGCAGGTGGTGAGTCCACTGGAAGGTACCAACCGCCCTAACCGGGATTCGAACTTGCCCAGGAGGTGAACCCTGGGGTTCCACACCAATGACAGAGACAGTGCCTCTGGGCCAAAGCGCCCCCCTATAACCATCATTCTCCGGTAAATCCTCACCTTCCCTAAACTCAAACTCTGCAGTTGTTAATAACATTTCTTGAACATCCACCCATATAACTCCAAACACGTTTGTGAGTTTATCGTTCATAAGTGTCTCTGAAGTGCACATCACTCTTTTTTTTTTTACATTATTAGGAGTTTCCCAGCATCAGCACAAAGGCACACAACTGTAGAAAGGTGCGTACGCCAGCTCGTGGAGCTGTCGCGAGGCCCGCACATTTATACGATCATTTCAATTTTTTGACGTCTGAAAGTGAACGTGGTGGAAAAGGACGCTTTTTTTGTGCATTCGCAACTTTGATACATACAAAAAAAACCAGACATGTTGTTAAGGTCCTCTGCCAAATTCTTCACAATTTATTCTCAGTCAGTTTTCCAATTTTTTTAGATATTCTGCCCGAGACGCTTATAACCAGTTGTATTGCCACCAACAAAATACAATAATGCAGCAATTGCAAAGTGGGGGAAAAAAAGGTTTTCCTCCCGAGACTTCTAAAATAAATCTAATTTTAGAGCAACACTCCTTATTTCCCAATCTGAACTCAACAGCTGCAAAAGAAAAACAATCCACTTACCCTGAACAAATCTGCAATAATATTACAAGTACTCTACAGTACACCCAAGGAGGACTGACAGAAAACAGAACTAATATGCTGTTCCACGCAGCGGAGTCACCACCGATATACTGACACACAAAAGGCTTTCCTGTGATGCTGTTTAAATGGCTCGCTTGAATTTTTGGCAGGGAGCGATATGAGGAGTGACCCTGAATAGGTTCATGTGGTAAACGATGAATGAATAAAGTCAATGTAACAAAACCATTTCCATTGTAAAAAAAAATATAATAATAATAAAAAGCCTATAAGATATGTTATATTTCTTTTCTCCCTAAAGGTGTGGGGACAACCTCGTCTTTGGGTCAACTTCGGTTCCTGTGTGTATTTTCAAAGAGTTGAGTTCCTTTATAGCTGAATAAACCAAGGACATTTGCCCTCTTTGAAGCGTTAGCACTGAAGGATAAACACTGTTATTTAAGTTGCGTTCTTGAAAACATTCCGTTGCCACTGCTCTGTCACATCTGTAATTTTTTTCCATGCATATTCAAAAAGTATTCTAACACACGGTGTAGTCCCTGCAGCATGGGTGCAGAGTTGGTGGTACTGTTTAAACCACTTCAATTCATTCATCCTTAAAAAGAGCCAATGCTGAATTGTATTTGAACAGGGAATCCACACTATCTCCTCCTTTGTTACAGGTTAATCTTCGTCTGGGGCAGAGAGGCCGAGGCTGAGGCGAGGCGAGCGGCTGTCAATAAACTGCCAACATAACAGGACAGCTGCAGTCAGCTGCTGCACATGCACTGAAGAATTCCTGACCTGAATCTCTCTCCCTCTGCACTGCTGATGTCAGGGAGGTGTATTGAACAGAGTCAGAGGTCAATTACCAGCTACTTTGAGCAAGTAGAAAAAGAAGGAGGAAAACTTGTCGGGACACATTAATGGACCTGCTGCAGTGCACGCTATGGACAAACAGATTTTTGCTCTGTGTTGGGAAAATAAAGAATTGACGGTGGTAGGGAACGGTGAAGACGCTGTTGTCTTTCAGTTTTGGACACTTTAATGAGGGGAAAAGTCTCAAAATAAATCAATGTGTACAGTGGTTGTGAACGGTCTACGTTAACACAGCCGTTCCAGTATTGATTTTCTTTTCCCCCCTGACCGGACAAAATTGTTCAATTATTCATATTTCTGCAATAACCTGTGCTGCAATACCCCAGGTGCTACCAAATAATTATCAACATGTTTTTAATGTTCCAATCAATGAAACTTGCAGTTGGTTTCGTGGCGTGATCCACGTAATATTAATGGCACATACAGATGAAAGGCCTGTGAGGCACGGCAGGATCAAAACACTTGTATTCTATGAGGAAAAAAAATATTCAAGTGACACGCTGTATGTTTAATGCTACAGTAGAGTTAAGAACATTCATTTCTGATTGACAGGGTTCATTTTTTGAAGTAAAATGAAGTAGTATTTATGCCAGAGGACTCATGGGTTTGTGTCGTCAACATCGCCATAGAATAAAACATTCAATGACTTTTTTGAGAATTTTGAAATGCCTCAAATAAGAGAATATTTTCTTTGCATTATTTTTATATTTAAGAAGATACAGAACATGACTCACATTTCAATATCGTTGTACAATATTTCGAGGCTAATTTGAGTCTATGCTGGACAGTAACAGTGGTGAGTAGAGTCATCGAGCAACTTTGCAGCAAATGCATCCTGAGGTGACGTACGTGACAGGGAGACCGTATTCGTGCTTCTCGGAGCAGAACACCCTGGTGTTTGTATGTGGAATTGTTGATGTTTTCCTCTTGTGAGTAATGAAGGCATTAAATCACAGTCGAACATTAGGATTATGCCGATATTGCCTGGATCCTAATGCCAGACATTTCACTTTAAGACGGCCTTTCGTCAAGTTTGCCGCTTTAGTGCGTCTCATCACGGAAATCAAATAAAGAAAGTTGAAGAGGTCGTCGTTCAAGGTTTGTTTCCAATGGATGCAGATAAAACTATATTGCCTTCTGTAATTTTATAAGCTGAGCTGGAGGAGAAGTGTGGCCTTAAAATAAATGAGCACAGACATTATTTCTAGGTTTCTGATCGGAGCAGCTGCTCAAGACAATCTGATGAAGCTCAAGGTAAACGCAGAATGACAGATTATCAGTGTTGGGCAGTTCAATGAAACTGATTTGCTTGGATGTATTCAGAGATGTGGCGATATAAGGTAATGTAAGGCTACAGATGAATAGAAAATACATGTTTTTGACATCGACGCATGGACGTAGAATTTCCTTTAATCAAAACTGAACTCTTTGATCAAATTTGTAAAATAGTCCAGCAACAGCAAAAACGAGTGCTGAGGTTTCATAAATGGACTACAAGTTTTAGTTTTTAGTTTTAGTTGGAGAAGTTACAGTTCCTACAGCAACTGACTTTGTGTTTGAGGGTCTGTCACAGCCGCCCAAACTCAACGCTCTTCTGAACAGATGGTCGCCGGTTTGCAGCTAACCACCAGACAATGCACATGCCACTCAGGGAAAAAAAAAAAATCTTCAAGACACCTGTCCTGACAGGAGACACACACTCAAAAAGTGAGAAGCTGCGGGGTTTCGTCTATCTGTCCCCGAGCGCTTCCCCTCTTCTGCTCACTTGATGCCTCGCTTTTGGCCTTTGAACCCAGGACTCTTTAACTCCCTCTTGTTCGAGCGCAAACATCTGGGAGGAGCGTGTCGCTGCATTTTAAAACGCGACACGTCCCATATAAGGTATCTGGCGGAAACCGCATTGCGGTGAAACACGCGGTTAAGCAGTAACTCTTGACCAAGTTGATGTAGTTAAAGCAATTTTATTTAACCTTGCGCCGTTCGCGGGAATCAATTTCAACACATGAATTTGAACCAGTCGTGTTATTTGTGGCAGCGTTACGGCACGTTCAAGTCTGATCAATATTTCATCATCTGCTTCTCACCACAATGCCCCCCCACCCCCCACCCCACCCCCCCATTAGCTCAGCAGTGAGGGTTGCGATGTCATCCGCGGTAAGTTGCAGCCCACGGCTCTGACGTGAAGGCTAACGTGATGACAGGATATGACAAGTGGACACAGACCCAGAGTAATCGCTGCAGGTTTGCATAAATACAGTTCAGACTTTTATATCAGCTGAGTTATTTAGACTGACTGGGGACATTATCTGCACAGATTCTAGATATTCAAATATCAGGGTTGGGCAGATGATGATAAATGCCGTCATAAATTTCTGTATAATTCCCTATCAAGATTTACATTTTCTCCTCTGGCTTATATTACACTCAAACATTTTAGAGTGTGGGGAAATTTGATTTAGCAACTGCTAAAAAGGCATTATAGCAGAGAGTGTGTTATTTTTACATTGTATTAGTTTCTGCACAAAGGGCCGTGTGCAAACTACAGATATTGAATTCATAAGTTTGGCACGGTCCGGTACAGTGCAAATGTGGGTGAAAGAATCAAAAGAAAAAAAACATGTTAAGTTTTGAAAAAGTCCAAAGTGCAATGCTCTGATGACTCAGCCGTCTGTCACTGCAGCAAGTAATTAAAATAATGTTTTTGGTTTTTTTTTTCATTCGCGAAAAATGCCAGTCTGAGGGAAGACTGGCGTCACAGACTGACCCAGTTTAAAATGTGCTGCCCACACTTGTGCCGTTCACTCTAACTAACAGAGAGGATTATCACGCTCGGTGACGCAGTGACTCCAGGATCGGCGGGCCTCGTTAACCGCTCTGTGTGTGGGTTTTGTGCGTGTTGGTTTGCATCAGCCGTCAGTGGCGGCCCCTGCGGCCGGTGGGCAAAAGGGTTGTCGCGTCGATCAATCAGCTCTAATGCACAATTAATATCTCACTATGTAATAGGCTATGTTGAAATCTCTGTTCAATCCTAATTTCATGTATATATATATATATAATGACCTTCTCGTTTCACATGCAGTTTACTGGTGTTTTTAATGCCCGCAGGGACATTAAC
Source organism: Cynoglossus semilaevis (assembly GCF_000523025.1). Taxonomy (NCBI): domain Eukaryota; kingdom Metazoa; phylum Chordata; class Actinopteri; order Pleuronectiformes; family Cynoglossidae; genus Cynoglossus; species Cynoglossus semilaevis. Next base: position 970,344 of record NC_024314.1, read on the forward strand.
ATTTGCTGTGATTACTTTCATTTCAAATAAAATGCAACGCACTGCAACTCTGCTGCAATGGCCCATGCAGCCGTTGCAGAGTAAAAGAATCACAGTTTATGTGCCTCGCTGCTTAAGCGTCCAGCGTGATGCAAAGCACAAATCTTTGGGTCAGTAAATACAAATGCAATGGAGGCGGAACACTACTAACAGCAGTCAAGCCTATTTTTTTTTTTTCCTGTACAGTATCAATAATTTTAACCAGCAGATATCACCCCACACATTTTTTTAATTAATAACAGGCGACCATTTGTGTAAAACTGGACTATGATGAAATTAGACTCTTCCATTCGCTACTTAGCATTCATGAGCTGCTCTCTTTGTCTTGTCCATTTGTACTTGAATGCTTCCTAGAAAGGAGGATACAAAGCAAACATGTGTGAATACACTGAAGCTTTGTGTGCCTGTACAACTAATGAAGGGTTTTATTGAATCCTTCTTTTTTTTTTTTTTCTTGGATGTGAGAAAACGAATGTGCATGAAGTTAAATGAGTCAAATGAATAGATTTTAGAAACTTGAGGCAATGACCAGCAATGTTCAGTGGTCAGGTAATTATGATAATATCACAACTTGGATCAAATTCACACAGCAACAATGACCTAAAGCAAATACAGTGTTCTCTCTCTGTATCGCTGTTTCGCTCGTTTCACTCCCTCAGTACATCGCAGATTTTCTTTAAATCCAATCTCGCAAAACTTTCACTGTATTTGAAAATACATATATTATAAACTAGAAGACATTATATAATAATGATATATATTAAAGTTGTGGCTTTAAAAATGTGGATTCTCGTTTTGAAATAGAGATAAGCGCATTTGCGAATGATCTCTGGTAACTTTGTTCACCTAGACGAGATTGTACACAGCGTACTATTGGCTAATTGAGCATGCTCTTCTGTTCCTCACTCTGATTGGCTCATGCGTCGTAGCGTCTCTCAGCGTCTCCCCCTGTCTGTCGGCCACTCTCCCTTCACTCTGTGTCTCCATTCTACAACTCTACTGTGGATATAATTGTGTGGGAAAGGCTAATACAGTCTAGGGAGGGTTGATAACAGTGTGGGAGAGGTTCATAAAGGGGAAATATATATGTAAATAATATAATAACTATCTCGCCTCTACTTTAAACGCATAAATAACGCCTTAGGTCATGACAAAAGAGCAGAGAAGCTCTGGTCTTTCCATTTGATTAAGAGTGATGGTCCGATGTTGAAACAGGGCAGAGTAATAGATACGGATAATAATAACTTCGTCATCACCTGCTCTGCAGAAATCAGATGCTGCTGTTTCGACCAACAAATTGATGTGGAGTATGTTTTCTAACAAGGCAGCGTGCTGTTAAAGTGGTCTGCACTGCTGCTGTCCTCTGGTCCTAGCAGGTGAAGAGTCCTAGGTGTGGACCTGACAGGCAGCCAGGCAGGGCCTTTGTTTGGAGTGCTTTCTCCTCCTCACACGCTCAAATACATGGTGGTTAGTGGAGAGAGGGGCGTGGGGGTAAATAGCTCACATGTGAAATTGAGCATTGATGGTAGTTTGCTGACCAATTCAGGGTGTAACCTGCCTCTCCAAGTGTCGACTGGGATCAAACACTTTTACTTTTGCAGCCAGAAGTTAACAGAGTGTCAGTCCATTTCCCTGCTGGGTGATAAAGACTCTCTTTGGGCAATCTTTCTTACTGGCCCAGCAGTCTGGACACCCAGATAAATGCAGCTTCTTCTCCTGCAATGCATTTGTAAAGAATTTGTAAAGAATTGATATTTTTTCCATGCTTGTTATACTATTTCCATTTCTTCTTTTCAACTTCTAAGGCTACATTTTTTTTATGATTAGCTGAAGCCCGTGGTGCTTTGGCCCAGAGGCAATGTCTCTGTCATTGGTGTGGAACCCCAGGGTTCACCTCCTGGGCAAGTTCCAATCCCAGTTAGGGTGGTTGGTACCTTCCAGTGGACTCTCCACCTGCAGGAAGGTTCAGGGTGGTTGGTACGGTGGAGTGTGATTTGGGTGGTGGTCATAGAGACTGCTGCCTCCACTAGTCAAGTGTTGGGATGGACAGCACCCCTGGGCAGCTTGACAGCCAATAACAGGGCCATACTTAGAGACAAACAATGATTTTAACTTGTTATTTAACCTATGGTCATTTCCCAATAACAAACTGACTTCTCTCTCTCTCTCTCTTTATATATATATATATACATACATATAGTGATTCCATAGTGCAGTGTAGTGTGAGTTGCAAAGTCATACTAAATGGCAGCCTGTGTGGTTTACAAGGAGGAATGCTTTAAATCTCACCATTGCGAGACAAATGAGGGCCTAAATTATTATTATTATTTCAATAGCCCTCCACTTTAGGAACCGCTGGTGTAAAAGCCTTTTATTTGTCACATCAGTGACACGAAACAGAAAAATGAAAAGTATGAAACCATCACAACAGCCTTAGAAGCTGTGTCCCATTGTAACCAGTGATGCTTTTGGACATCACTGACATCAGCCGTGGCATTGACACAACAGTACAAAACACCGCCAATACTTCCTTTACGCAAGCTCACACGCATCCGAGCACAGACAAACTTCATCGCACGATTCCAGCAACTGGGTCGAACGCTTCTCCTGAGTGTGTCAGATCTCTCCGCCATGATGGTCCCACATTGATGCGCACGCACGTCTGGCAGCGGCACAACCACGCACTTGAAGCGCAGTGGTCACTTCAGCAGATGCTCAAAGAGTTAATCATACCCTCACTATGGACCTCAGCCAGAATTGCATGCATCAAAGCACAGGCTGGTGTAGTTATTTCTCTATTATGTAGGTCAAGCCTCATACAAAAATGATTTTTTTCATGTCTTGTCCTCCTGAATTTGGAGAAGAAAAATCCAAGGGAATTGGGAAGCTTCTGTGAACTATAAATGAGCAGTTTTATTAGAAGATATAGCGGCGACCATAAATGTAGGCGGAATTGGACTCCTAACCACACTATTTTGCATTATTCATCCCCACAGAGGCTAAGTGTACCCAATGACTGAATTTTTTTTTTTTTTGTTTTTTTTTTCTCATCCGTACCTTCAGTTGGAGTTCTGAATGCCTTGTTTCTTGTTTTTCACCTCAGTATTCATACTGGAACCTCTCTCTCCCTCTCTCCCTTTCCCTCTCTCTCTCTCTCTCTCCCTCCCCCTGCGGACACAGCAGTGAAGGTGAAGCCTTTGAATTGTATCTGACTTCTCCTCAGACGGATGACCAGAGAGAAGGACGTACGAGTACAAAGATAAAAACATCTATAGTTCAAAACTAAAGACGAATCCATTGAAGCCTCATTAAAAGGAGACATTTTTTAATCAGTCATGAACAGACTTCTATCAAACTAAATATGGTTGGAAAATGTATCATTTAAATTATAATTTGGGAGTTACCTCAGGTTACATGTTAAGACTGATGCACACAATAAACAAGTGGTAGATTAGTGGTAAACAACACCAAATGTTTGATTTAAATGATTATATTTAAAAAATAAATAAATATTTTTTTTAATTTTCAGTTTTGAAATGGCAAGCAGTGAGTGATGGAGAATGAATTCAATAACTGGATAAACAAATGTTATACCATAAATAAAGTGGATAAAATAAAGTTCTCCAATTACTGGCCTTAAGTGATTTTCAAATATATTCTATTTCCCTGCACATTTATACCACCTCGACAATACATTTGGGTGTGTTTATCACCTAATTCACTATTTTTGCCAGGAGTCTCATTACAGTGATAATGGTATTGATTCTGCATTAAAAATCATTTAACCCTGAGGTTTATCCAAAAACATTTATCCGTTGTCACTGTTCAAGTTTGTCCCACCCCAAACTATACCGAACT
>NC_024314.1:974275-977830 GCF_000523025.1 Cynoglossus semilaevis
TAATATTTCAGGCCACTGCGCAATTCAGCCACTAGAGGGATAGTTCTCACGTCCCCTCAAATTAACAGAGGGCAGCTGTGACTCGGTGCTTTTCCTTGGCTTGATGGATCGCTGCTACTTACACTAACTCCTCCTGTCATTCTGATGCTGCCTTTCATCACCTGTCCACCCACCGTAACAATCAAGCTTCCTGCATTGGCTCATCAGCCGACCCTGGGAGTCCACTTGAGTGTGAGGACAGCAGCTGTCTGTCACTTGCAGAGGGACGGCCATCTTTTATCTGTGCAGCCTTAAAGCAACTCACATCTGCTTTTCACCACCGACGATCAGCCGCTTTCTTCGCCTTCATCGTCTTGGCTTGAAGCACAAATAATATATTTACGGATTTATTGGGATGAGACATTATTGGAAACTATTTGTATTTTAATGCTCAGGCACATGTAAAAAGTCGTGGATAAAACAGGAACGCCACGCCATTACTCTAACTGTAAAGTAGAACGTTTGAGCGCATCGTTCTGTAAGGGACTGATGAGAGAACGACACGACTCTAACAAGAGACTTTGATCCATTACTAACAATTAGAGACTTGACAGCTGCCACTGTTAGCACCACTTTTTACTACTGTACTTCTCTGCATACATTCAATTACTACCAAGGATGACTCAATACTACACTTTCCAGCCAGTTATTGACACTAAAACCTACAGTAGAGTCGCTGCAGACACCAATGGTGATCTAACAGCATATCTTCTCCTCTCTGGACTACTTCATTTAATGTACATGTAGTTTGATTGAACATCTAAAAATTCAGAGACGCACTGCAAAGCTCTCGCTAGCAAATTCAAGCTAATGGTGAAGTATTAGCATTAGATTCAAGCGTAATAGTTTTAATATCCTGACGTATTTTCATCTACTTTTATCCATGTGTCTCACATTGCATTCTGGGTGTTCTGCAGGTGTGTGCGTGTGTTGTATTGATGCTGTGTGGAATAAGAGACTTGAACTCTATCTACTCTAAGATAGACCCTCCTCAAACTATTCCCTCCTGCCAGCAGGCATTTTCTTGTTTTTGAATAAATCTTTAACATGGTGTCATTGTGCTTCCTGGAGGTGTCCTGGGAGTGGGGGGGAGTGGGGGGAGAGAGAGAGTCTCTCATGTGTTGTTCCCAGGTTTTCCCTTAGACCTGGCTGAACACTACTCTAAAACCAGCAATAACTCCCTCACTGCAGTGAAAAGAAAGAAAAGTAAAGACTTTAAAAAAGATGATAAACACCATAAAATGTTGCAGCGAGTTTCAAAGACACAGAGTTGGCCTCAGGTCATCCGTTGCCTATGCAATGCGTGCACGCTGCATTCATCTACATCTGATGGATCGTTGAGGACTGAGAGCAGCGAGGAGTATTTTAACAACACCGCGAATGAGAGAAAATGGTTCTAGTCTCACAAAACAAGCTGAGATTTAACATCAGGCTGCGATGATGAAACAACCAGAGAGCTAGAGCTAGTGCTAGCTTCTTTTCTGTGAAACTGTCACTGCCGGGAACGGGCCATACATTAATATTCTCGTACAACAGGCAATGGCCCGCGCAGTTTGCTCAATCAGCTTGATGCAGAATGAATTTGCTCATGACTGTGTGAGGTGCAAATATCCTGCTGGTACAATTCTGAAAGAGTGATTAATGGCAAATGTAATATACAAGACAGATGGAAATCAAAGTCAAACTACGACGGGTTGGTTTTAAACAACGACATTCTAAATGAACATCAACTTGGCTCTGTTATTGTCTTCGTATTGTCCTTTGATACAACATTATCTGCAGCCCAGTTCAAGGTGTTAGTTTAATAACCTATAAAATCCCTCAATACCCTTGTTGCCCCTACGGCTAAACATGAACACAACACGTAGGAAACACACAACTGCAGACACTAAATCGGCTGCCACAAAGATGTGGGAGCAGCTCTTCTAGCGTAAACCACCAGAGACAATCGTGATCCTGACATTTCTGAACCGTAACGCCATTCACCACCACAACACAGGGCGCGGCTCCCCGACGGCTTCAGATCCCTCTTCGCGGAGACAAAAGCTGGCCTGTTCTACACTCCTCGCGTGGTTATTCAATTTAAAGTGTCAATCCCATACTACAAACACTGGCAATTGGTGGCAGACAGAAGGGAGGTATGCTGCTCTGCTCTTTGAACATCACAGGGTGTAATTTGTAGGATGGAGGTTGTCAGAGGCCAATGGCGGCTCGGAATACTAATCACAAAGTGACCTCACGAGCTCAGCTGTTGTTGCTTGAGCTCAAAAGAGGGGAGCTACTTATCATCATAAAAAGCCTCTCCATTGTGTCCCAGTTACAGTCAAGTTCATTTGAATCTCCACATAGACAAAGACATAGAGGCAGCGTGCCCCAGCGGGAGCTTGTCGACTATTCTTTTGGTAAAAGTAAATGTCTAACATGAGTTCAAACGTTGAACTGTGCTGCTTTTATAAACAGAAAATTGTCAACCACCCTAATGTTAGGAAAATGGAATTTTAATGCTGCACAGGGCAACAAGCTGAGCTAGAAAAAAAAAAAAAAGTATTTTCCTCATGGTTTAGCGAACTTTCTCTCCAAAAGCCTCTAAAATTCCCTCCCGCCAAATGTTGTGATGGTTAAGATTGAATTAATATCAAGCTGTGGTCTGTGAATAGGTGGATGTCTGGCTCTGCACCACGCTGCCACCAAACGCTTATCTCAGATATATATGAACTGCAGTTTGTCACTGTTAGTGATGTGAACCAAGCAAAGGAAGCTTAATCTGGCCAAAGTGAAGCTTCGGGGGGGAAAAAAACTTTAGTTTCATCTAATACTGTGTGACAGTTGTAAGTAAACAACATTTTGGGCCGGAGTAACTGTCTTGTACTGGAAAAGCCCTCCTTAAAGGGGCAGTAATTTAAGCATTTTCAACACTAGGCGTCTAATTTAGCAGTTACACTAAATTAGACGCCTAGTGTTGAAAATGCTTTAACCAGATATATTTAATATGAAGAGACTGCAACAACTTCTCCTAATTCAATTTATATTAATGCAGATAAGAGCACGACACATCTGTAGTATGTGCTGCTTCAAAAAAACACCCAAGTTACGGCAATGTCTTCAGGCGCAATATAACTAGCTGTAGTATTGTTTTAGGCTTTAGCTTTTTTTTATAGAGATACATGTTGTACTACACTGGTAATGATATTTTGTTTTTGCGAAAAACTAATTGTGTCATTTGCTTTTTACCACATGCAGGACAACATTGTTTGTGTCCTTGTCCTAGTCCTTCACATCACCATTGATAGACCTCTACCAGCGTAGTCCCGTGTTGAATTTCATCACAGGTCTTCCTCGAATTTAATCTGCACGGCTCAGTGTAGGCCGTCATGTTAACAGCGTCCTCTGACCGGCAGCTTTATGACTCCATTGTTTATGAAGTCATTCTTTTGTATCTCCAGTATGTTTGAGGCGCCGCTGATAGATTAGACCCAGTGCTAATCCTGGGGCACAATCACAACAGCAGCTTAAGCT
>NC_024314.1:978518-1002193 GCF_000523025.1 Cynoglossus semilaevis
TCCCTACACATGACATTAAGGCTGCTGCTTCCCTTCTCCCACTGTGAGGGAGAGCAGTTCTTCTCATAAATGTCCTGAATTAAAGATGAACTGAGAAGCAGGATGATGCAGCCATGACTTCCACTCGTGGTCTGTGTCAAAAGTCCGCCTGAGAGTTGAAAACTCAATCAATAATGTTGGAAAGAAAAGTCTGTGCTTTAGGGGAAGCTTTTTTTTTCTTTACTGATGTCTGTATACGCGCGGTTTTGGTGGTGTTTTTGTTTCTGTCATTACTAATGAAAACTACCGCAAATACTAAGGCGTACTCTAAATATACATAGAGTAAAGAAACGAAATATCACTATTACTTCTACTTCTGCTACAGCTAAATGATAAAGAAAAATGTCTGTTAATCCCATTAATTGTTTTGTGATAACGAATCAGATTAAAATCTCCAACACTTTTTAACACAGAATAACGCCCACTGTTATTCTATTATTCACTGTTATTCACTTATTATTATTTTTATATTTATTATTTATTTTATATTTATATTATATATATTTATTATTTATATTTATATATTTATTTATATATTTTTATTATTATTAATATTATTATTATTGTTATTCTGTTATTCACTGTTATTCACTGTTATTATTCACTGTTATTAAGTCTTGTTTTTTTTTCTGTAATTGGCAAATTCATTATTCAGGTCCAATAATTCCACTTCCTGTTGCTCTATCACACAGTTGATACACACACGTTATTGTTTCCATACACTGCCAGAAAAAGTGTAAAGTGCTAAAAAGTCTAAAAAGCTCATCCCAACACCCGTGGTGTGTTTGTGGAGGCTTTAACTTCAGGTCACACCCAGCAGTGAGTGAGTCTCCAGCTGACAAGATGACTGACACAAATGTCAAATGGATCATGAGGGACTGTGGGCTGATTAATATTGCTGAGGACAGCGGCTTCACTGATTTGAAAGTTGCAACTCAACAGGATCTGCAAGCCACCGTTGAGGTGCATAGTAATGACAATGAATCAACTCAGTTTGGTGTGGAGTAACAGTTCAGTGGAATGCTCTTTAAAGTTTGAAATATCAAGGACTCTAATATTCGGGTTAGTCACAGAGACACGCAGATTTTGGAACAAACAACACAGCAGGGAGTTGTTGACGGAGAGTGACATGTGACAAGCTGCGGAGACAGCTGATCGGTTTGATCCGTCCTTCGTCTGATTCCTGAACGCACATGCGGCGCATAAATAAGGACACCGTCATTCCCACAAGGGTTACGGGAATGACAATATTCTTGCCAAAGTCACGTGCTTCAAAAATTATGGATCACGATGACAAGATCAGGAAAGGATTTGGGCAAAAAAGGCTAACTGTAACTGATCTGAAGATAAATATCATCTGGACCTCAGGTCTGCTTATTATTGATCACATCTGGTGTGCAGGAGGCATAGCTGCAGGATTGTAATAGTTGTCAAAAACTTAACATCTTGACAAACAGAGTAGAGTCCCCGAGGGTGCAGATCGATGAGATGTCTTTACTTCATCCTTTGAAAGCTGCCAAAATAAACTTGGGATGATGGTAATTTTGTTTTGTTTTTTTCTGTTTATTTACATATGTTCAAACTGATCTTAACCAGATTTGGATTTTTTCCCATTTTGGTTCAAGTGAAGTGCGAACATTATGCAAACACACCTGAAAGCACCACAGACGGCAGGGATGAGATTGTGGCTCCAAGTTAATTTTCATAATGACTACTCTGCTGCTCCTGGTAACAACCATTCAAGGGCATTTGAAAAAAGGGTTGATGGGCAAAATGTGGGCTCATTTTAATAAACGAATCCTTTTATAGGTTCCCCACATGCAAAGATAATCAGGACAAGACTACAATCACCATTTTAAATCAGTAAACTACAAAAAAAAAGAGGTTTTTCCAATCTCATTTAGACATTATTAGAAATGTTCTGCTGGGTAAACGGACTATTACATTCATAATTAAACTAATTAAATAGGAAAAACAAGTGTTGTTTTTTTTTCGAATTAAGTGAGTAAGGTTTTAGTTGTCTTTTTTACCAGTAAAACATGCATAATACGTATTAGTACAAGACCCAGGGTTATTTAGTGAAAAAATAATATTATTATTTTCATTTATTAGAGTCAATTAACAGCCATTTGATTGTAATCATTTATTTAGTCTTTTTCATTATGTATGAATAGTAGTACTAGGTACCGTTTTACACATATGTTCCCCGTTTAACTAGTTTTAAACTGCAGCAGTTCACCATGCATTTGTATTCTTTTCTACGTGGGAAAGGTCAAATTTCCACAGCAGTTTGAATGAGTTCCAACGGTACATTATGCTAAACAAGTTTGACGACATTTTGCTCCTGTTGATAATCACAGTTTATATTCACAATTGTAAATCATAAACTTCACAGCATAACAGGGGGGAAAGGAGAAGAGTTCTAGGGCCACGTGATTACGAGGGGTCCAGAGGGGACATATAATAATGTGACACTAGGGTGAATGGGAATTATAGTCAAACATACCATCAAAACGCATAGTTTAATGTAAAATAGTGTAAAAAAAATTTCAGCAGCCTAGTGAAATTTTTTTTCAAAATCCCTAGTGGCGCCCCTGGCAAGACCACAAGCAACAGATAGATGTGCTGTGACTTAGAACATGTGTCCTTCTATGGATTTATGTACTGTAATAAACAAGGGCTGCAGGAGATTCTGGGTCCAAATGTATTTTACATAGCCCCACAAATAGGGTGGCACCTGGGACCACCCACCAGGATCAACTATTCCTACATACCTGTTTTGATAATTAGAAACAAACGGAATTAGTTAAAATATAAATAAAATGAACTTCCTGAGATGACCTTTGACCTAGGTTTGTTGTTTCCTGGATTATTCTATGACCTGGTGTTGCCTTTGTCAAAGGCAAAAACCCGGGCCCATACTGACAGTGTGTGGTGTTTGGTGTCTTACAGGCCTAATCCCCTGTTGACAGCTGACCTAGATGGTGCCGTTTAGTCCTCGTCAAACCATCTGTTATCTTTGGCAAGAATGTGCAATTTTTTTATTTTTTTTTTTTAAAGCTGAACAAAGTGCCTTTTGTCTTTAAGATGTAAGTGGAGAGCATAAGCTTTGCCAGAGAAGCTGTGCTCATTGGTACAGTTATTGTTGGGTCAGGCCAATCAACACAACGTGGGAGACATATACTGTTTGAGCAGGATGGTGTGGGCCACATGTTGTGGGGTTGCAAAGTTGCTGCAATCCACTGGGGTCCACAATGATGTGTTCATTTCTGGTTGGCTAGGGCAGGGCCCGACCCCCACTCCCCCTCCTTTTGGTCATTTATTTTCTGACATAACCAATAAAAACATTGGCTTTCACAGCCGTCATCCAGTTGTACTGTCGTAAAGAGGCTCCCTCCCTCTCTGCCTCTCTCTCTCTCTCTCTCTCTCAGCCTTGGGCTGCACTTTCACAAATCTCTCTCTCTCTCTCTCTCTCAGCCTTAGGCTGCACTTTCACACACAGCCTAATCTAGTTCCCTGCTGGATATTAGAGGCATCACATACAGCCAGGTGTCTGTACAGCTTTTGACAATTAAAAACAAATCAGAACGCGAGACGCAACCAAAAGACGTCCAAATGCTGCGGTCCACTCCCGTACACCGTCACAGACACGGAGACCAGTAAGGAAAAACTACAATATATATCACAGCTTTAGGTGCATTACAATCACATCAGACAGTAATGTTCTGTTACAGTGACTTGAGTTCAGCTGTTAATCAAGCTCCCAGCTGGTACAGTAGCCAGCAGGCGTTCTTGAGTAATTACCACTATAATATATTGACAACATGCACTTGAGCGTCTTCAAACTGTTTGTTAGGTTGTTAGGGTTAACACCAGTTTGACTTGCCGTACTTTACTTTTTGTTTCCGGCGACAAAGAATGGGCGTTAATCATTAATGTATACATACTGGAATTATTTAGCACACACTACTTAGTCTTTGAATCACTACACCGGTGCTGCAGAGATGATGTTTAAGATGAGCTGTATTTTCTCAGCCTCTTCACCCGGGGCATACCTGTCTGAGCGGCTGCTTCAGGTCCACTGGCTTTCCCAGGGAACAATAACGCCAGGATGGATAGAGAGACAATAATTGGTGGAGCGTGGGCTAATGCTGCACAGCCTCACACACACACACACAATGATTGGATGCATGCTGCCGCAAATCACACCACAGTAAGTTGAATCTGGGTCCACCACCGTTGAAGGAACGCACAACAGCCCACTCAGACGTTGTCTACGGGAGAAAGGAATATGGCTCTCACCCCGGCTGAACTCTGGCTGTCGGATACAACCCAGTGTGCTCATGGTGCCATGACTTTGATCTAAGGACATGTCTCATGTTCACTGTGCTGCAAAAAAAAAAAAAAAAAAAAAAACCAGCACAGAATGGCTTGAGTTTTCTTTCCACTGCTTTCATCACGTCTTTCCAGGAACAATGTTTCCACTGGAACAAATCCAGGCCATCAAGTTGTATAAATATATTTGTAACATTCACATGTTATTCACTCAAGGATGGTTGGTTTGATAATACTTTTTAAGAATACGTTCTCATTAAAACAGATGGCATCCAGAAGATAAGATAAGCATGAGAAGAGACGTTTCCAGACAAGGACACAGGAGACGGAGTCTTACTAGTGTCTCACCCTAATGCAAAGCTTCACCTCACTTCATTATCAGCTACAGAGCCCAATGTGCTTAAACACCTCTTGAAGATTTTAATGAACGTTATGTCAAACAAAAAAAAGACAACAAAAAGAAGACGGAATTCACCAAATCTGACAAAATTACCAATTCAAATGACCTTTGACCAGGACTTAAGAATATTTCTAGATGTGTCTTTTTCAACTACAACTACAACAAAATTTCAACATCTTTGCTTCAATAGATGCTGGACAAACAAGTCAGTGTTTTTGGTGCACCTTTATCAGACTGCTGTTTTTCTTTCTTTTCTTTTTTTTAAGTCTGTTAAAAGGCTCAGATACTGATATGTGAGGCTGCAACACAGGTAGGCACAGATACTACAACTTCAAAATATGTCTCTTCTGATGTAGGACAAAACACCTAATGATGATTCTGTCCCAAAGATTCTAAAATAGCCTTCCATCCTAATGGATGACTGTGAAAGGATAGAATATTTCGGCAGCACAGTGTAAAACAGAGGCGTAAGACCCATTTGTGGGACAACGGTGGAGAGGCACTTCAATCCATCCCATCAAAAGCGTTTCGGTGCTAGCTACCCACCGGGCACCTCATTACCAAATGACGCCCGGCAGCAACAGAAGCTTAATTCAGAGCTGCACGTGTCTTCTTCTAAAAATGATAAAAAAGCTTTGAAACGGGGTAAGCTCATTTCTGGCACAGTTGTTGAAATATAAAACCTGCTCTCCATTCCTTTTTAACACTCCTACTGTATATTCCAATCTCCTACAGTTTTTATAATTAAAACCTTCTGCCGACGCTTGGTTGCTTTTTGTGTTATTTTTTTATTTAAAAAAAAAGACCAAATGCTGCCACGTAGAAGCTGACAAAAGACAAACAAGGTCAAATTAAGGCTTGATGCTAAGGTAAGGTATTTTTAGTAGATAAAGTAAATATTTATTAAGTAATATATAATTTTAAAGTATTAAATCACTGGACAGTTTTCTGCAAGTGTAATCATTTAGTGGCCACAAGCAGCAGATACTGTAGTGTTTGAGAGTGGGGTTTTTTTTTTAAGGACATTTTACAAAAGATGACAGCTATTATGGGAAACTGTAGCAGTGATGATGGTTAGTGACAGCAGATATCGGTTTTGATAGATTTGTGTGACAATTGGCAATTTCTGACATCAAAATACAAATTTGAATTTACTTAAACACTGATGGGTTCCTGTCAGGTTTTTACAGATGTCAAAAAAAAAAAGGTTCCTTGGGATTTTGGATGTCAATCACACATGATTTATGTGACACCTAAACTCAACACGTAAGCCAAAGGTGAACAAACACATGAGCATTGCTGAAATCTGCCAAACATTTAGGAACAAAACAACCCCCCTCCCTTTCTGACAAACAAACTAATTCTTTTGTCAAAATCTGATGTTGTATGGGAAACCAAAACTCACGTCAAAACGACTGTCCCTTCCAAAGTGAACAGGTGTGAGAGAGAGAAAAAAAAAAAGTTCTTGGCTTGGCGATAAGCTTTGTTTCATTTCATTAGCATAACTTAAATATAATGCCAAGGCACTCAAGTGCTTAATATCATCTGTGTATGACGGCCAGATTTTTGGTTGTCGCTCCGTGTGTGGATTTGTCCACGTGCCACCTTCTGACAACAGTCCAGCGTTTGTTGTAAACAACAAGGCTAGTCGGGCCACATCCCACACTCGTTATCTGTCTTTTCATTTGTGGATGAATTACACCGCTGTACAGTGGTTTTTAACCTTCATCTAAGGCACATTACCGACTTCTCCGGCGCTGAGCATCTGCCGGAGCTCAACTCTGATCAAGTTACTCATCTACTCACTATATTAGGATAATCGTATAGTTTATGTAGTTGTTCGCCTCTACTTTATAGAACGTGTCTCACATGACTTCCCCTCTAAAGTGGCACTTAATTTCATTTCACTGGTCCATCACCATGAGATAATTGTTGTTCCTGTAACCATCCATCATGCCCAAACAAGCATTTGTCCTGGTATAGAATCAATTAGTGGTAATGGAATCCCCCAAGGTGCTAGTGTGGGGTGGCATTTTGGTGCCAGTATTTTAATTACAGTAAGCAAAGTAGCTAGGGAAATAAAAAGGTGGGTATGAATGCTGTCTCTGAACCATACATCATAGCAGATCTCACTACTGTCTTATAAACCTTTGAACTTTGCTACTTCTGTCACAAATCAAAAGACCTTAAGAGACTTACAATATTAGGATCTGTCATATCATTCAATTGAAACGTCACAGATTTTAGTTTTTTAATATAATTTCGTACATTTCTGACCAATTAACTAATTTAAAGGTAGATATATTTTGTAATGTGCAGTTTTAAAGTGATTCTTTTGGGTTTCGGTGGAGGGTTGAGCTGTTTTTATTTCCTGAAATGTGTTTTGTTGGTCACATATGGTAACTTAGAGGGAAGACATCCTTTTTAAAGACTCAAATTATATAATTCCTCAGAACAACGTGACACAGCAGGCGGTCTTTTTCAGGCTGGGGGTAAAAGATATGGAAGATAGCGTGGCTTGAAGAGAAACCGGGTTAAACAAAGAATGTGCTTCAATGTGGAGGAGGCCATTCACTTTTCATCGCTCTTATCAGTGGGGTGGCTTCTGTAGCTCTTTTATTAATGCCTCAGCTGACGGCAATGTTCCCTAATTTGCAACTTTTTGCTTTTATGTCAGAAATGTACCACTACTTCCCTAAAGATACGGAGACGAAGAAAAGTCAAAGTACTTCCTGTGTTGTCATTTCAGCCAGAAGGATGAAGAGAAATGTGTAGAGGCAGAGAAATGACTCAGAGGTTCTGAGTCATTTGACGCAAAGGTTCTCTTTAACGCCAAACCACCTTGTCGCGCTGCAAACAATGGTTAAAGATATCATCAGTGGCATCTTTAATGGGGTCCACTAATCTAATCTATGCAGAGGTGTCTCGCTGAAGACAGAGGGAGTGGTGAGATAGAGTGTTTTTCACTCGTCTGGCCTCAGATATTTTTACCTCAGCAGATCAAGAATCCTCCAACGCTTGTCAGTCATCACAATGAGGTATCCATCGTGAGCCGTGCATTGCCTCGGGCAGAAAAACACACCTGCCATCTATAGAGCAGCCCAGGCAAATCTGTAGATCGTATATGCAAGACCAGACCAGCAGTCGGAGCGTATTCTTGACTGCTGCTGATTGGCTGAGCAGCCTTCGTGTTCTTGTGCATCTTTAATCTCACAGGCTGATGGTTACAAACTGGCCTTTTGCTTGCTGTTGGCAGCACTGAAACAGAGAAGGAGTCGGTGGCAGCGGTGAATTTTGGGCCGTGGATAAACGCACATCTGCAAAACCCTTTTATTATCATTACCGCGTGTCTGACGCTGCGATAAAGAATCATTATCTCCCACACAATGGTTTTTGTTTTAGCCCTTAGTCGAGAATTAATGTTCATTTTCCACTAAGCTAATTATTTACCTTGGTGTTCTCTTGCGTCACTGGCCACTTGAAAATGCAGACTTTGCGCCACTATCACGATTTGCAGGTGTTATTTACAGTAGCTCTACAAGAGCTCCACTCCAGTTGTAATTATCAATGATTTAGACCATCGGCTTCAACGCCTCTCTTGATTAAGTGCATAAGATATTTCTTTTTATTTCATTTTCTTAATTACAAGTTGTGAAAGCAGTTCAATTGATATTTATTAACGGTGGCAAATGTTAAACCATAAAATGCACTTAATGAGATGTGAGGCACCGACGGCAGGCAGGCAGGCGGCAGATTCTGTAAACATCGTGTGGACAGATATGAAAGGATGTGTTTTGGTTGTGAACCTCTAAAAGCTTCAGTCGGGCCTTTAGTTCACACGATGGCTGTCGTAATGCGGCCAATTTATTATGGTAAACACTAAAAGCTGATTTCAAGTGAATGCCAACTTCCATATACGCTGCGTCTTAAGTTCTTTTCGTTTTAACCAAAGCATACAAACAAGCGTACATTTGGAGAAAAAAATATATTGAGCCTTACAATATAATCTGTGTGTGCACGTGTGTGTTCGGGGGGGGTCTTTACTAGATGAGATCCCATTCAGAGAGATGGTACTTGAATGTTAAAAGATGAAACTGTCAAGTCGCCCTAAGCATTTTCACAGTGTAATCAGAGATCACAGAGCGCATGGCATCACTTTAAAACTGAAATGCGTTCAGTTATTGTATTTTTCTTTTTTTTTTTTTTTTGTTTTTGATTGATGAGAATCGTATTGTTTGTGAAAAGTCAGCAGCATCTCGTGTCTGTGCTGAGATTGTATTGGATCGATATCAACCAGCACTAAATGAATCTGGACAATTAAATTCCTGACATTATGCCTTTAACTGAACAGTTTGGGCAATTTATACAAAGTAGTGAAAGAACTCCCACCTCAGCTCCACTTAAATAATAACATTAAGATTATTTATTGTGTTTTAGCACAAAGAAATGTAAACATGAATATAGTATAAGCCTGATATAATGACACTACCAAAAGGATTTTTTTTAAAAAGATAAATATGTGCCTCAAAATAGGACTGCAATAAATGAAAACGATTTTAAAAATCGTATTTTTATGTGCAATAAATGCTCATAAAAATATGATTTTTTTTTGGTTTTGTTCAGCGATATTTTTTCTAAACACATTTCTGTGAAACTCTCTCTTAAAAATAAATGAAACTATAATATTTTTTAAAAAATCTGTGAATACAAAAAATGTAGGACTCCTCCGGAACATCTTGAATACTAATAAAATAAAAAATATATATGAATATAAAACTACATTACAAATAAATAAAACAAATATACAGAATTAAGATGGATACCAGTTGCCATGACTTAGAACACTGAGAATAACATAAGCACCAGTTTACTTTACAGGGATATACCTGCAGAGCATAATGTGGAAATTTGAATAATAGTAGTTTTTTGTGCTTCTATGGAAACAATCAATAATGAATTAATGGTAAGCCTTAAAGTTGTGGCTTTAATTACACAAATTTTCCACACAAGTGGCTCATGCTGCAGCATTGTCATTGTTAACAAAGATAATGATGAAGAGACAATGAGTCCATTATTACCATTAAGCTAATGACTCCATTATTATCTCTCCAGTACAGACGCCAGTGTGCACCAGTAGTTAGCCACCAGTGTGCCGTTTGTCTGCACTGTTTGTCACCTGTAGAGTGCCGCTGCCTGCAGTGTGCAAGAGGGCACAGCTTTCATCAAGTCCAGCCCTCTTTTAAGGGCTGGATGCTGTCTCCGCCCCAAGTCTTATCACCACTGCGGAGGAAATGCACCCAGAAGGAGGCTGCACAGCAGAGAGGTCACGCGGAGGGGAGGGGAAACCTGCTCCACCACTGATGTGAACTTTAAGTCGCAATTCAAAATATAAACTTTCTTCAGCTGGGGCTCGTACCAAGGTGTCGGTTCATTTCTGTGAAATACTGCAGTCGAACTGGAAGGAATCCCAATTTTCCAGAAACAAGAGAACACAATTAAGAAAAAAAGAGAGAGAGAATCTAATCGGCCCCAGCTCAATTATGCACTCCCAACTTCCTTGTAATTGACTTAGTAAAACAATATAAATCAGCCAGCTGCAACAATTATTGCAGAAAAAAAAAAACATCACCAAAAAAAAAAGGGTTCTGCTCCCAGAGAGTAGCAGTTAACTGCAATCTCTATTGCCTTGACAACTTTATATCACATGTCTGTGTTGTTTGTGGAGATTCTCATTTGTTCAGTTCAGGGTTCTTTATCGTCTGAGCCGCTAGCAACTGAGCTAACTGTTAGGCTGCCACTGTGTTACTGGAGTAAAAAGACCAAACAGCACAGAGGTTAAAAGGCTGCACATCTCTACTTGCCCTCAGAGCTAAAGAACTTAAAGAGCTCGAGAGAAACGGATTCTACTCACTCCTGCAAAATGCATGTTAAGGCTAAAGGACAACTTTACTTGGATTGTTTCTTTAATCAACTCCTGGGCAGATTTACATATAACTGACAGCGTGTGTATGGAAATGATTTTTTAAAGAAAACCTGGGCAGATTTACATATAACTGACAGTGCATGTATGGAAATGATTTTTTAAAGAAATGTGTTTTTTTTACATTTGTAACAAAAGATGCTCTACAGACCTCTGCCATTTCTGGATGGTAGTAAAATACAGGGATTTGGGGGTGGGGGGTGGTACAACAACAACAAGAAGAATACTGGCTGAAGGCATCTTAAATTATGCATGTGTCTCTAAGTCCTTATCTGAAAAGTACAAGTTAAACAAAGATGTCGAAACACTCTTGTTTAGCCAAGGTAGTGCTGTGTGAACTGGTGGTGGTTTAGTGCACGTGCAGCCTGGGCTGACTGTATGTGTGATGCACACCAGCCCTGAGGGGAAGACCATGTGGACAAGAGTGATAAGACGTGAGATTCTGAACCGCGGCGCTCCAAACACCATCTGTCAGATTCCTAAAACAGTGGGATGTGCTCTGCAGCTGTACCGCAGCCCAGTATGCAAATGGTATGAATTGTCATGAAGTGAGTGATCACACCTTTAGCTTTACTACAGCAGCAGAGATTATCACAGGGCATCAATGTGTCCGGGTGGGTGACGAAGGACTTCACGGGGGGACTGTGTTTCACCTCGGCCGCTGCCGTTTGTGGACAGTATGACTGCTTTAATGTCCAAGGGACTAACTAGCTGTACCAGACTTATGGTCCCATTAAAGACAACCTGGAACGAACCGTGGTGCAGTCATATGCACCTGAGTTTTTTGGAGCTCTTAGCTCAAATACAGCTTAGACCTATTATCTCAGCATACTCACTCATTATATTACCAGAGACATACATATACATATATATATATATATATATATTATTGAAAGTGCTTGAGCCACGCAACAGTGTCCCATCACGTACACACATCAGCCAGTCTGTGGTCCCTGCCATTTACAAGCGTGCACAAGCAGTGGTGGAGCATGAGATGCTATTAAATTCTGTATTGCCTTCTATTTTATATTAGCCCTAGCCTGGAGTAATTGAAACACTCATTATTTATTTTGTAATATTTTCAAGAGGTTTTCATTTTTGGTGAAAAAAAAAATGGTGACATTTATGTTTGACTTGTGCCAGTATAGAAATATTTGCTAATGTGAGAGTATGTTCACGGTTTACATTGTACTGTGTAATAGAACATGTTAGATACAAATGTGAGTTTCTTATAATGAAGTTACCAAAGCTGCCAGTTGCTACCTGACTACCTCAGGTATCCCTACAAGAAAATATGTATGTAGTATGAACAAAATGAATAAATGCATGAGAACCCTCTTTATGTATTTATTAATGTTTTATTCTATTTTTTTACTTTTATAACAGGTCAGTTAATGTCAAAATAATTATTACAAAATTCATTTTAAAAAATGTAGCTTTATACATGTGTGAGTTTTTGTTGCTTTTTTCCCATTGTACTGAACCCGTACCGAAAACGTACCAATATATATATATATTTATATATATATATATATATATATATAAGGGATGTAACAAATGTTTAACCACCAAAAGTGTTCTGACAAAAATGGCCCTAAAGTGCATTTTCAGTTTCTATCAGAAAGATTTATCACCGAAAGAACACAGCCGAAACAGGAAGTTATGATGACACAATCAAAAACCGCAACTAAAAACTGACAATGATAAATCAAAACAAAGTGACAAAAAATAAATACTAATGCAATATGTTAGGACATGTCTAGTTATTTTTTGTTATTGCCAAGATTGTTCAGTGTTCTTCTGTGCATTGTGTTCTGAATACTAATGCAATATGTTAGGACATGTTTGTATGTTCTATGCTGTCCTGCTTAGTCAGTCGGAGAGTTTGCCGTGTTTGGGCGAGTTCTTCCTGAGCAGTTTTACCCAACTGCACCCTCCTATGAACTTTTCATTCAGAGGACTGGAGAACAGAACTTCACAATTTAACCATGATTGGCAGGTTTAAAAAATAAAACTGGTATTTGACAAGGAGTCTTTGACATCGTGTGGAGTAGGCCTCTCTTTTGTCTTGGGCTGACAAGACTCTGATGACAGCGTAGTACTGAGGTTTTAAAGGGGTCTGGCTTTGCTTTGACTTTTATCCACTGGTATTGATTTGTTAAGACCAGACACAAAGGTCGAATTTCTCGAGCAAAATACCCACTTCTACAGAGAAAACACTGGCTGTGGGGTGTTTTAAAACAAATGGTTGTGTAATAGAAAATAAGTAAATAAAAAAATCAGATGACAGTACTGCCAGATTTCAACAGCTAATTACCTCCTCCACCGTTCAAACATAGTCCTTGCCATTGCTGCTCTTAGTAAATATTTTTATTTGGTTTATTGTTTCCTTTTCACTGTGTATTCTTCTATTCCACTTTCAGTCTCAGTCTTATTTTAATTCTTCCCGCTAAAATGCATTAATTGGAATGCTGCATAATCAATAACCCTGGTGGGAACAAATAAAGGTATTGATTGAAGAATGACTTCAATGTCTGAAATAGTGTGTTCAGGAACTAATCGTTGGGATAACTAATGCAGCAGGATTCAATTAAACGGCATCTGTGGAATGGTGTATGAATATGTATCGAAGAGGGGGTTTTTTTTTTATGTGTTTCACAGGGACATCTTTACCAACAAAGGGCAAAAGGGCAGCAGTTTGACCTACACGTCTCTGCTCAAGACACTGGATATAGAGAGGTTAGGCCTTCCAGGAAAGACAACGCGCGATCTGCTCCGTTGCCTTAATTAATTCACAATTGATAACGCGAGCCCTCTACTGCATGGCAAAAGGGTCAACATGCATGAAATGGCTTAGAGTTCCACATTAATTTTCCTTTGGCGTGTTTTTGTATGGGAAAGACTGGGGCCCACATGCATGTGAGGAATACTAAATATCAGCCGCACGCTGAGCCATTGTGTTTGTTTCATTAATCAAATGCATTGTTAGTTAACGAAGGGGTTTGGCACATAAACCCAACTTTCTACCGTACAACTAGACTCGCCATTGTGTTTGTTTCATTAATCAAATACATCTGAAATCTGAAATCATATATTAATTTAGGGACATTAAACACATATTTGTCTCCTTCTATCTACCCTGAGGAACTAATGGTGGT
Organism: Cynoglossus semilaevis; assembly: GCF_000523025.1. Taxonomy (NCBI): domain Eukaryota; kingdom Metazoa; phylum Chordata; class Actinopteri; order Pleuronectiformes; family Cynoglossidae; genus Cynoglossus; species Cynoglossus semilaevis. The sequence continues at coordinate 992,431 of NC_024314.1, forward strand.
GTGTAGTTTGATTTCTTTATAACTACTGAACTAGTAAAGCCAATGTAAGGAGAAGTTTGCAGAGTTTAGAAGCAAACTGCCTCCAACTTGAAATATAATGGAGTGGACCTCAGAGGGTGTGGGTGAAAAGAGGATGCTGGTGAAGCAAAAATCTATCAAAGACGACACGTCTCACCACCTACATGACACTGTGGGGGCTTTTTCAGCAGCAGACTGCTGATCCTATAGTGTAGGAAGGAGTGTTTCCAAAGGTCCTACATCCCAAAAGGTTTAAACATTCTTGCAGACACACCTTTGCTAACCTTTGCTGCATTACTGCTGAAATAGGCATTTACTGTAAAAATACGTATTATGTCCACTTGTCCTCTATCCCAGGAGAATTAAGTAAAAATAAAAAGATGATTAATTATTCAAATGACATTTTGATTTGAATGGTCTGTGGTAGATTCTAAATAAAAATACATCCTATTCTACCATCTTAGGTAAATGCAGAGATGTTGAAAGTTGGTCAGTACAGAACATTTGCATGAATTGTTGGTCGACCACCAAGAGTCAAGCCGAGGAGGCGCTGAGGACAGAGAAAAAGGCCATGATTGACATTTTTGGGAGTTTCACTCCATGAAGACGACGAACGCTGACGCAGCAAAACATCCTGCACAGCAGAGTCTAAACAAACACCCAAAGCAAGAGTGACTATTCTTCTAATGGAGAGTCTTAGCTACGCAACAACACTCAGCTCCATGGTCTAAGGTCAGACACACTGTTAGGTGACATTTTGCTGGTTTTTGTGCTTTTATCTTAATGAGGTCAATCCTGACCTAATTACATCCATGCACAGTGACAGGGAGCATGGGAAGAGCTGCTCTGCCAAAACCCCTTGGCTCGCTCGATTCCTGCAGCAGGAGAAAACATCTGCAGTGACATGTAATTCGCTCGGTCATAGTCATCCATCAATGTGCAACTGAGGCCACCAATCACATTTCTCAAAGTTGCAGCGTCCAAATATAGAACACAAACTTCAGCTTCACTCTGAGCCGCATCAACGCACTGCAACAACAATGATGGCGTGCAGTACTGGAGTCTGCTCGTGTCTGAATGGTCATTTGAGGAAAAGCCTGGTTTTTTATGACAAACATCTAAGGATTGATATTTTTGTGAGATAAAACCATATATCAAACAAATACAATTTTAGAAGCTGCACTGTAGTAAAAACAAAGAAGTATATTTAAGTATGTGGTCTATGAAGGTACTGTTAGAACAAAAAAAAACCTCTGTTTAGTAATTATAATTCTTTTTAAAACTCAGATTAAACCTATGAAGGTACTGTTAGAACAAAAAAAACTCTGTTTAGTAATTGATTCAAAAAGACTTTTTTTTCAACTAATTATAAATCTTTTTAAAACTCAGATTAAACACAATCTTAAACAACTGTATTCTTTCACTTCCATGAATAAAAATCAAGTTCAAATAAAATACAGCATATAAAAATAACTGAGCTGACACATCTTGATTGACAGCTGTGATCACGTGACTACGCAAGTGACAGCTAGGTGAGTTCCCGCGCTTCAATCTGCCAAAACACAAACTTGGGGGTTGCCAGAAATTTGTGATGTCAAAATTCAAGCCAAAAAAGTCTGGAAACCAGTGATATACTATATCAAACAGATTTCTGGAAACCAGTGATATACTATATCAACCAACAGATGCCTTATATGTTCCATAAGGTAAACTTATTTTTGCGCGTATGTATGTGTGTGTGTGTATGTGTGTGTGTGTGCAGTTGTAGCCTATCCTTCACTTTGAAAAAAAAAAAAAACCTGGGGTGATCAAAAGTCGCACCCTAATTGGTGACATTTAGAAGTGAACAGTGTGACATTTTCTGAGCTGGAGAGAGTGATGTGAGGAAAATGCTGTTTTTAACCTTCTGTAATTCGTTAGAGGCTCGGAATTAAGTCGTTTCTTTTGGAGCAGGGCTAATTGATTAATCTGTCATTTACTTCAGATGATATTCCATTAGCTCATTCATTAAAAGAAGAAGAAGGTAGTGATAATTATGACACCATTTCTCTACAAGGTGATAACATCCTTGACATTTTCAGACTAAATATATTCAGGTGTTGTTTGTTATTTTAGGATAAAATGCTACTAGATACAGTATATACAGTACATTTGAGGCAAATATTGGCTACTGCAGTCCTCATCCAGAGGGATACTCCTCTGTTTAACCATTAGAACATTTGTTAGAACATTTCAATGTTGCGTATTTCAAACTCATTATACCAAAACATACACAGCTTTAAGGTTCAACATGGCAGTTCGGGTTGTACAATGCTTTGTACTTGCTGAAGCTGCACTGCTTAAAAACACCTCATATGCATATAGCAGGGATCTGTTCTGCTCAGCTGGCAGGATCACAGCAGTATCCCCATTAAGGTTCAGAGTTCACTGGCTACAATGGCTTGGCAAATTAAATACCTCATTAAGGTCCATTAAGCAGCAGAAAACCACGAGAAAGTAGGATAGAATATGCAATTATCCTTTGTTAATACTCATTGTTCTAAAGTCAGTGAACGATGGCTGGTGTGAAGANNCCAAGCAGCGTTCCTGCTGGTTCACGTCTGGGCTGAGATTCTGATAAGGCTGTTGTTGTACGTTGTAATGGGATTTCCATAGAGACTACAACAGACGGATTAATATTTAACTAGTGCTGTCGAAAAAAATAACATTAAGCTTTTTAATCAATTTCGCCAATTGTTCAGATGAAGATATGAATGAATTTAAAAGGTAGATTGACGCAAACTGCATATTCCTCTGTCCACCATCTTATTACTCTAGATCAGGGATGTCAAACTCATTTTGACAAGTACAATCATAACATTAGCAACTAAAAATTGTATTGTCATTTATTTACAGTTAATGAAATAGAATTGTACAAAACATATCCTGAACATAAAGTGTTTGTGTATTTTTAAGACTGTTTCAAAATTCATCAAGCGGGCCAACTTAACACCCTAGTGGGCCAATTTTGGTCCCCGGGCCGTATGTTTGCCAACCTGTGCTCTAGAATGTAATGCAAAGCCTGTTTTTTTTTGTTTGTTTGTTTTTTTGCACAGTACTTTGAACACTTCTATGTGGTAATGTATTTGAATATATATAATATATATAAATATAAATATATTATACATTTAACAGAACTAATCCTTGCGCTAAGGAACGTACCTTTGTCCTTTCCAGTGCTTTGCTCCTGCTGCATCTTTTTATGGCAGGCTCTGAAACAATAATTCACCTGGAGCAGCTTGAGACATGAAAGTTACTGTTGCCTCTTTAACTGAAATATTTATGGGGACATTACTGAGCAACTGTTAATAAAGAGGCTGCATGCATAATTTTTCTGTAGCGTTTCGTTTGTGCTAAGTCGGCACAATTGTTGGTTTTCAAATCCAAATTCCATCCAAACAAATTGCAAACCATGTAAAGTAAACAACGGCGGCGGCTGAGCAGTGTGGCTAACCAGTAGAGTTAAAATCCATTTTCTACTTTACATTTCCAACAACAATACAACACATTACAATAGCACGCCTGCTTATGGAGCAGAGAGCAGGAAGTCTTGGGTTCAATTCCCAGAGGAACCACATACTTGGCGCCTGTTGCAGCAGATCTGTTGATCTCTTACTGTGTTGTTTCAATGCCCTCGTTTTTAACCTTAACCTTCCATTGAGATAGTAAGCAAGTTAGAAATTGTTTTATTAAAAATTGCAATAATATATTTTGTTCAACCTGAGTTGATACATTTCAGCTATTAGTCTCCACCATGGAACAGCAGTGATTTCTTTCCTTCAACCCTACAGCAGTCTGTTATAGTTGTTTTGTTTGTTTTTTTTAAATGCTCGTTAACTGTCAATGATAGGGTATTCACCGAACTGTTGTAGGCGACAGGTTCCTGCGGCCCTGCAAAATGCTTGAGTCAATGAACTGTATTCCACGACCGTAGTGTTCTGTCTGTAGCCAATAAGGATGCAAAAGCTGAAAGATCAGCCGGTCTGCCTTGATGACAACTCAACACTTTCACCAATATGCAGAGGGAAACGTTGATCCAGGGGAGATCTATTTCTAGACAGAGAAGTTGTTTGCCCTTGTGTGTCACATTATAGTGTGTTATCACGTCAAGGATAATTGGAAGTGTGGGAGGTAATACCAAGCGGGGATACTGAGGACAAAATGATGGCGAAGGAAAACGGCCAAGAACAATATTCAAGCTGCCACGGCAAAAAGTGAATGTGCAACACGACAACAGTTACAAATAGAAAGAAGAGAAGGTGACGTACGGTCACATCAAAGCTGCAGGGAAAACCCTGATGATTATCTAATTTGATGTGTTATGATTCTGTTTGAGATTGGTCGCCATTAACAGAAAGGACATATTTAAAACATGGCCTTGGTCAAAGCATCACACATGACTCATTATGATAAACAAAAAAGGGCAACAGTAGCACAGAGACAACGGTTCACATGGCTAATGCTAATTTATTTCTCCAATATTTGTTTTCAGGAGCAGCATGCGCCTCAGTAAATTAGCCACTAGGGGGCGCATTATGTATCCTCATTGAGCTTTTCCAAGTCTGATTAAAACAGTGAGAGTTTCATGAGTATGGGGTAGGGTATGATGAGTTTAATGAGAGACAAAAAGATGGTAAAGAACACAGCAGCAGGTTAGGGTGGTAAAAGATAGAAAACGTGACACGATGGTGTTACTTATTTATGTTTTGAGTAGGTGGAAGGAGTTCTTTGAGGAGATGATAGATGAGTATAAATACTATAGTCAAGAAGAATGAATGTAGGACAAATAAATGATGAATTCAAAAGTGTAGGGCATTTATAAAGAGGACATTTTGTGTGTGTCTGTCGGATATGTCGAGGTGAAAGCCGCTTTCTAAGAGCTCATTTAATCACAGTCAAGGAGAGCAAGGATGAATGATGAATGGCAAAGGAGTGTGCCAATACAAAATGTACTACATGCTCCAACAGTCATTGGAGCATGTAGTAGCGAAGCAATGTCTGCATTGAGAGTGTTGTTGGAGAAGTTCCGAGAAGGTCAAACGCAGACGCACTGTGGCTTTGTTAGTCTGGACATAGGATATCTCAGTAGCAGCGAGCATTAGGTAAGAGTGGTAGATGTGAGAGGACAGTGACAGTGACAGTGGTGAAGTGTGCTGTGGGAGTGGGAGTGAGCTTATGTAAGGGGGCGGGGCTACATCACAGATCAGCTCTGTGCCCCATTTTCTTGACAACGAAGATGGACAAACTGTTAAGGTCTTTTATTTGTTTAAACATGTCCTTAAGCAGCGCCCATTAATATCACTAATGCGTCTTCACATGTAAGTAGTACAGCAGAGTACCACAGTGGTGCCAGCTGTAAAATGAATGGTAATACATAAGGTATGTTAAAAAAAAAGCAGAAAAAAATTAATAAGAAATTACTACATTCTCCACAATGGTTGTGTCACTTTAACTATCAAAGCAGAAATCATCCAGAGAAGGAGAAGGCGACGATGAAATAAAGAAAGAAATCCTGAAAAATAGCTGCCCATTTTTTGTGAATTTTCCTGACTGTTGTGTGCGTTTTTCCTCTCTCCATGTGTGCGTGCTTGTGTGTTATAAAATGCAGAGCTCCTGTCTTTAGTACCAAACCGCTGCTTTTGTTTTAAGGGTGATACAACACTGCCCCCTAAAGCTAAACTATGCATATAGCAACTCATGGGCAAACGTGTCCTCTTCCTCAGTAACAGTGCTGAGAAATGCACTCTGATCGAAACAATGCACGTCACTGTTTGTCAGAGAAGTCAGGTTAGGCAAAACAAATAAATGAAAATAAAAATAAATGGTTTGCTCATTTTATCAAATGTGCCTAGCATCTGATAAAACACTAGTTATCCTTAACACTAAACAGAAGTCTTCTTATTTTATCAAGCAGAAACGTATAATCAGTAGTCTATTACAGTCTGAGTATGGATATAAGATAAAATATGTTATTTAATAATCAGAAAATTAAACAAATCTTGGAACATCTAGGGCAACATAGGATATATCCAATGTAGCTTACAGCCCATGTAGGCTGCGACAGACTGAGAGGTCAAATAGTCTCCCAAATCTGCTTTTTACCAGGTCAAACCAGAGAACCAATCCACTCTTGTCTTGTATATTAACAACCAAGCTCCTCCACCAAATAACCAAAAGTACAGAGAAGCAGGTTGAAAAACAAGGTGGACTGTTTCATGTTTTTAAATATAAATTCCTCAATAATGGATACCTGCAGTAGCACCTGACACAGGCCAAGGATGTGCTCTAGATGTGGCACTGTATATAAGGTCTAAATTTAGACCCAATTCCGAACAAACGCTAAGTGTTTTTCTATATAAGGTCTAAATTTAGACCCAATTCAGAACAAACGCTAAGTGTTTTTCTTGCTACACCTAAAAACTGCCGGCTGTTGTGTTGTCTGTTTTATGTCACATTTCCATTTTAGTCAGAGACGAGGTTTACAAGTGCCACTTCTTACATATTCTTCCATCACCAGTGCAGCGTGAACAGAACAGCAAGAGCACAAACACCCTTTTTCTGGGTCAGGTAGAAAATAAGAGATGAGATGGGCAGCGTTCTGTACCGACGGCTGCCTTCACTGTTTCAAAACCACAATCCAAATGTGATTACCACTGTGAGACTGGCTCTCTGATAAGGTATTATGGGGCTTAATCAAAGTAACCTTTCTTTTTACAATGACCTTGTTCTTCTTCCAGGAAAGCTGAGGGGGAAAAAAACATTCTGAGAGCCCTCAGGTGCATGTCTATGTGGATCTCTGATATGCAAATCATTGCAGCACGGGGATCCCAGATCTAATGAGATCATCAGTTCTGCGGGGAAAACCTGTGGTGAAGGTGTGTGGGTTATATTATGCTACAGACATACAGACACACACACACACAATGTTTATAAAGGCTACAATAATATACTGTATGTCACCCATGAGTAAGACTGTTGTTTCCCTTTGATGGGGAAAGAAAACAGGGGAGGTTGTCAGGTCCTGTGGGATCACTGAGCATTAAGTGACCCATCACAGACAGATGAGGTGGGACACAGAAAGGAAGAGCCAGAGACAGGGACAAGTTTCCACAGAAACAGGTGAAGAAAACGACAGTTACAGCAGCCAGCAGTGAGGGCGTGAAAGGAGGCTGGCTGCACAACCTGTGAACACAATACAATCTCTGATGTGTACCAGCAAGGAACCCATCTGGAGGCAGTTAAGCTACTGTAAGCTGCAGTTACTGTGACCAAGAAAAATATGTATTAATAATAAAGAGCATTGTTTTTTCATGCTACATTTACTAGTAAAACAGTATGAATTCAGCCATATACGTACGTGCATCTAATATTAGATTTTTTAAAACTCTGATAAATTTAATTAAAATTGGATTTTGGGAACATGCCAACATACAGCAGTGATTGTGTTTGGTGTTCAGTGCAGTTTTTACATTCAGGATACACAGAGTAAACCTAGACATGTGTGATTTGTACAATAATGCAATGGTTTGATTTGTTCATTTTATATTTTTTTTTTAAGCAGTATTGCAGTCTTTTTTATTTTCTCCAGACTATTTTTTTTTTAAATACACCCAGTAGGATTTAGAATACTAGCTAGGTTGGTTTGCAACTACTGACATTATTCTCTTCCCAAGTCACGATTCAGCAGCTTGTACAGCTTCATGTTGTCCACCAGATGGCCTTCTAGACCTCTTTTATGTCGACCAATGTGATCCATCTCTTCTAACAGATAAACTTCATCTAACGTAGTAACGAGTATAAAAACATAATTCCAATGGGAACATACAGTGTATACTACACTGTATACTACATACTACATACTGGGGTTTGTTTTCTTTCAAGATCTTTTTAGAATTTTAAATACTAAGTGTACAACTGGGCTAATTAGCTGAAACTATGTTTTTGAAAGGCTGTAAGAACATAGCCACACTCGTGCCAAGAGTGTTGTCAAGAATCTGAACAGAAAGATCTGGCAAACGCACGTTTCTTTGGATCACTGTGAGCCAAAAGCAAAGCCAACTGACGGAACTGCTGCTCTGCATGAATGCTCACATTACTACCCTAGAGCTAAAATCAGAATTTATCAATTTAGTGGCACAGGTGTGGATGTTTGGAACGTGTACCACATATGGATGTACGATACAGTAAGAAAATGTATTATGCTGTTGCAGTTTTTTGTATATTTAAACAAAAAAAAACGTTGTCTATTTCTACTTTATGCTGGGGTAATCAGTACATTATCCAAACTATCACTGGCACTGATGTTCAGTCCAAAGTATTGAAGAAAAGGTAGTTTGTTTTTTAATTCCAACATAACCAAAACTTTTTGCAGCTTTATACAGTCCACTGTGGATAAAGAATCACCAGTAAGTATGATGATCAGCAAAAAGGCCCGACTGAGCCTTTAACAAGAAATGAATCCTTCTAACGTAAAGTGAGTTACAGCCTTGTGTCAAAGATGCAGAGAGCGGCCTAGAGACCCAGTAATTGGTTAGTGTTGATCTTGTGATATACACTGAACAATGGTATTGATTATGCTCCACTAAATCTCCTGCTGCAAGTGTTCTTGTGCTGTGAAGGCTTCACAGTTCTTGAGGGACACATCAAATGAGTGATGACCATAACAGGTTGGAGACGGATAATGCTGATGGAGGGCTTCTGCGGGGTAATAAAGAGCCCCCGTGTGGATATAAGCCGGAGGCCTCGCAGCTAGACTCTCTTCCTGTTGCTGATTTGGTATAGATTTTCCATTTGTTTAAGGGGGACGTATCATATGCAGGAAATATAGCATTAGCTACTGTCACTGGAAAGTTTACTGACGGCTCTCTCACCTTCACAAGTCTTCAATCAGGCTTACATAGACCTGTCTGGAATTACACTGGCTGAATTATATACATCATTAAATTGTTAATTACATCCTATGTCCTGCTGTTATTATTATTATTGTTATTACAACTGTATCCACTGTTATCTAACCTTTACTGTTATTGTACCTTTGCTGTGCTATTGCATCTTTATTTTGATTTTGCACATTCTACTCTCTCTGAACACATACTTTGAACATGTCTGCATGTCCGTTTGCTTGATTTTATTACTTGCTCACAGACTATCTACAACCCAGAGTGGCATTTCCTTGTTTGTTATACCTGTATAATGATCATGTGACAAATAAACTCCTGAATATTGAAAGTCTTTAAGTGCATACATCATTAAAAAATGTGTTTTATACACCAAATCCACTCACACAGCTTTGGTTTCACAGCGATATTGACTTATTGGTCTGGACAAAAGGCCACACAATAATCACCCAACGCTTCATTAGAAATGGCAAATGACCATGTGCTTTGCAATACCACCAAACACAAGCTGGGTACGGCAGAAAAAAACTTGATTGTGAGCGCCGGCGTTGTAATCTCTGCATAGATTAATCAATGTCTCTAATTCCTGCCTTTTACTTAGAGTTGCAAATTTGCCATGAGTTATGTCTCCTCTGATTCATTATGATACTAATGCACTTAGCATTGATTAACCAGTCAGTGCTGTTGGTCGATTCTATTGCTGGAACACAGGCAGACTCTTCCTTTATATGGACTTGTGATGAGCTGTACATTTCTGATCCTGTAAACCTACTGAGAGGAACTGCTCTTCAAATCACGCACATAATTAC
>NC_024314.1:1002233-1028646 GCF_000523025.1 Cynoglossus semilaevis
ACAGATGTGCTATTTCAGGTTTCAGAAGTGAAACAAAAATATCAATTATTATTTACATTTCTTTAAAAAATGTAAGGAAGATTGTAGTAAGCTGTAATATGTCAAAACACAATCATGTAAATCAATATTTAAATTAGAATGTCTCCACTTTCTGTCTTTATACTAGAGTCGTCTTAATATGGTGGCACATAGTTTTTTTTAGGGAACTCAGTTGGGACAGTTGGCCAGTTTTAAACATTTTAAAAAATTGCAACTTACAATTCTTGCAAAGACCTTGTCGCACTTATTTGCTTTTGTCTTGGCTGTGTTCTAGTGTCTTTGTGTCTGTTATTTAATGCTTAAAGAAAAGCAAATGTGTCTATTTTACGATCATCTAGGAGAGTATGTGTTTTATCCTTTACAGAAATCTAAATATTGTCATATAATACAGCAGATCATCATTTAACCAGATTTGACCGTAACATTAATGCAGTCAAACACTGTAGAGACATTTGACAACACGTTACATCACAGTTGGATCATAACTCTGAGTAGGAGCATATTAAGCTCCTGGGGCCCAGACAGAGGACACTTAATGACATTTAGGTCATTAAATCCAAAGACTAATTGCGTTATTTGAATTTAGGGGTCTTTAAATTTCAGGCAAAGGGTCAATGATGGTCAAGGACCGTACTGTGAACATTAGATTTGTTTAAGAGTGTGCTTTAGGTATAAATATACCTGGTTATGTTGTATTCAATACTGAGCTATACAGATAATATAATATTATTTTAACAGCACAGAGCATTGGTGTTCAGTACCATAGTATAGTAGTAGTACAGCGATGCTCTTAACCTCAAGGTTCAAGGTAAAACTCAGTGTAAGTATTTTTAAAAATGTAATTTTAGAGCTGGTATTTGTGAACGTAAGCTGGCGAAACGGGACTTACTTTACATTTAAAGTACAAAGAACTGGACTGAGAAATAGTGTGCTGTGTAAACAGAGATGCACAGGGTGGAACAAATTAGGATGTTGCTCGCATCATTTTGGAGGAGACCGTCTTTGAAAGCTCTCTGGACAGATTTACAAGTTCAGCAGCTGGATTTTAATTTCACAGTTTGCTCTCAGACTGTTCTACTTTCCTAGATTTCTAATCCATCTCATGAATTTGCCCTTTAGTTTATTTATGCCATTTATTTTTGTTAATCAAACAGCAGACATCTGTGAACCTGCGTGTGACAAATATTTAAAAAAAAACACATCACACATGTGCAGGCCTGCAGGTAATATTAATATATAATGAGACTATTATAGATGTTAATCCTGTCCGTTGTTGATGGAGTGAGTCAGTGAGTTATCCTGACTATGGAACGCAGCTACAGATGAACAGTGTTTGCCTTTTGGCGATCAATTTGTTGAGAGAGCGTCTACGCACTTTGCCGTAAATTGATGCTGCTTAATTGGCTTATCGGGAGTTGTTGTGCGGCTGGCGGACTGACGTCACCCCCCCCATGTGCGACGTACTCCCGTCCAGTGAGAACAGAGCGGAGCAGACCGAGCTTCTGCTGGGGGTTTTTTTGGCTGCGCTCCTGCAGAACGCAGTGGATTCTCGCAGCTCTTGAGGAATGTACTGATGCGCACTGCTCGGCTGGGGGACTGTGGCGTGCGCTCACACTTGAAAAATGTGGCTTTTTCTTGACGTTGAACTAGTTTGCTTTTTCGCTGTGTAAAGTTTAGGCAAACACATGGGAGCAGGGTGAGTAGGAAAAACGTTCCACAACTCCGGTCGTGCGTTTTGCGCGCTGCGCCCTCAAGCTGCTGGACTCTTTAAGGGACTGGGACTTGACTTTGTAGGATCTACGGGACGGACCGTTACTTCAGCTACAGTCATTTGCAGGAGAAGTGGATCTGTTTGACAATGATGTCCCCTTAAATCTTGCATTTCATCCACGGAAAACAGCATACACAATTGCGCCATGATTCTATCTGTGGTCATTGTACTGTCCTTCCTGGGTAAGTAGATATTGATATTATTTTATATATATATATATATATATATATATAAAATGTCATAACAGTTCCTGCATATTTGCACTCCAACTTTAAGCGCTGCAAACTGTTTTTTAGACATTTAAGTATACATGTTTTTTTTTAATATGCCAAGAAGAAAAAAAAAACATCCCAAGTGTGATAGTAATGACCAAGTGACTAGAAGATGACTGTGTGAGGGGCAGTAAGAATCCCAGTCTGACCCCATGACTTCCCTTTTGTGACCCCAGACTCAGTGCTCACCGTAAAAAGTGAGGGAAGTGCAGGCTCCCGGTCAGTGCGCCTGGACTGCGTAAAGGCAAGTGAGCAGTGTCTCAAGGAGTACTCCTGCAGCACCAAGTACCGGACCATGAGGCAGTGTGTGGCGGGCAGGGAGAGCAGCTTTAGTGCGGTCACCGGAGCGGAAGCACAGGGCGAGTGCCGCAGCGCCATAGATGCCATGAAGCAGAGCCCCCTGTACAACTGTAGGTGCAGGAGAGGCATGAAGAAGGAGAAGAACTGTCTGCGCATCTTCTGGAGTATATTCCAGAGCTTGCAGGGTATGCAATCACTTAGTTTGTAGAAAATACTCCTAACGTACGCCAAGATGCACAAAGGGAAAAGTAAACGTGGCCGAAATGTGACCAGTAAGGTGATGCAGCTAATATATGTTTGTGAGTTAAATGTAAATATGTATGATTGAGGAAAGAAAAACAAACATTAAAAAAGATTCCTCCCAGTGTATATGGTTAATATATTGACAACACTGTCTAAATTATTTGCAATTTATAGAAAAAAAAAATTCTTTGAAAATATTAAAGCATGTTAAAGTTAAACATCAGTGTCCAAAAAGTCATTTAAAGACAACACATACTTTTACACAATGTCCTCAAATAATTGCCCCACCACTGTAAGTGCAGTCTTAAAAGGTATTGAACCATTTCCAGCGCTGACCTTAATCTGTCTGACCCTGTGCTGAGAACAGGTCTGAAAACTGCAGACTCATTCTTCCTGAAAACATGTTATCAATTACCAACAAAAAAACAAAAAAAATGCACCTGTTGCAGATATCGTTCCTGAAAACATGTTATCAATTACCAAAAAAAAATGCACCTGTTGCAGATATCAAGTTTCTGCTGCTGCCAACAGTGAATTTGAACATTTTTATTCTGTGATGTCATCGTTTAAAATCCTACCCCAATATGAGACTTGACAGAATCAACCTGCAGAAGCTCAGCAGCTACAGTATAAGCAGAAAACCTATTGATTTTTCAAGAGTAAGAAAAGTTGCTTTGTTGCAAAATAAATACAGAAATTAATATCAGTTAGAGTTACACCACTGTAATAATGTTACAAACACTAAATTAGATCATCAATAACTCAGGAACCAAATGTTATGCATTTATATTAACAATTGTTCTCTACTCAAAGGTAATGATTTGTTGGAATACTCTCCATATGAACCAGTCAACAGCCGGCTGTCAGACATCTTCCGTCTCGCCCCGATCATAGCCGGTAAGAAACACTTTTCCTCTTGTGAATATTCCTGCAGTTATATTTTGGGCGGCGTTCAAAGTCAAGTTCAGATGCTGCTCCTCCACCAGTCTAAGTCACCAGCACACTGTCCACATCTGTCACTGTGAGACAACGGCGTTTTGCTCTCGCAGTCTGGTTTCAAGCTGCAGCTTTCAACACCCATTATCCATCATAAAAAGCTTTTATCCAGCCACCGTGACCTACCACCACACACAAAGCACAGCCATTCAGTACGCTTCACTTTTGGCTCTCCAAGCGTTAAGAGGGCTGCGTGTTTTCCCACCTCTGTCAGTGCACTAATCCTGGATGAAGCGTTTACAATATGGCCCAATATGCCTGGTAATTTATCATCCTTTTAGCGTAAAGACTGCTGCGTGTACAATGTCTGAGAACTGGGTCTCTGTCTGCTTAGAGCACATGACCTGGTGCTGTTTGTTGGATATGCCAACGTACACAACAAACATTATCTAAACAAACAAACAACACGAAAAGTCACGAGATGCAACCCTTAAAAAATTAGCACTTCATAAATTCCACATCGGCTAAAGTTTATATGCTAACAAAACACCCGTTCGGCTTAGTACAGTCAGCATCTTTGTATTGGTTGCATGACATTCTGTAGAGATGCTGCATCATCACTGATGTCATAGATGGAGCCAATCAGATATTGATCCTTCCCGCATCCATCTTTTTGTTTGTTGACAAAAAAAAAACCCTTTGCTTACACAAGCGAAAACAACTACAAGTCGGACTTTGTAATATGGTTAGTGTGGAAAAAAAAAAAATTAAATGAAATACTTTTTGTCGCAGTAGCAAACCGCTTCGTTTGCAGCAATATATCACAGGGATCACAAACAGAGCAATTTAACATTTATGATACTGAAAATTGGTGTTTTCCATTTAATTTACATGGGGAAATATTCTGGTATAAACACTGGCATTTGAGCTTTTTTTGTTTTACTTTATGGAGTGGTTAACAGAAACCAGTGTATTTGGGTGTGAGAAGGTTCTTGTCTGTCACTTTGCAGTGAAAAGGTTTCTATATATTGTAATAGGATCACTAGTTTAAAAAAAAGGTAAATGCTTGGGTTAAATTTCGGTCACAAATTATCAATCAAGACAATGGGATCGCCCTCAGGATACAAGAAAGGTGCAGTACTTTTATTTAAACATAGGTTTAAAATGTTAACCTGCAGCTAATGTGCTCCGACTCAGGATAAGGAGATCCAGTATTTAGCAGTCTTTCATCCTTGTAGATATCATGTGTTAATGAGAGGAAATGGGTTCATAGACAGAGACGGAGCTGTGTAGTCGGCTTACTGTAAACCGGGCTAAAGAGCCAAAGAGACCTTTAAAAATAAACCACTTACTGTAGTAGATATATGAAATCTTATTGCCATAAGTGACCTCATTCCTGTCTGCAGCTAAGTCTGCCCTCTGGCTAACCGCAGTGAAAAATAAGGCACATGTGAGCCACTATAGAATGAGGGATACTGTATCACCGAGGACCATTACTAGAACCCAGCGCTGAGAACTCTGAATGGCTACTAACTGATGTTAGTTATTACATGTATCAGGTATTCAAAATAGCAATAACTGCAGTATGTACTGTAGTCATACAATTACTACAAAAGTAATTGTAGTGATGTTATGGTTTGTGATGAATGCTAAATGCTCATGTCTGTCAGGAATATAGCATGAATCAAACATGACATTAAATGCTCATGTCTGTCAGGAATATAGTATGAATCAAACATGCTGACTGACTACAGACAGTCTCCACAAGAAAATGTCCATCATGACAGTCAAATCTGAGGCACAAAGATTCTTGTGACCTCACTAACATTTTCCCAGACATGGTAAACATGGAGTGTTGCATCATCTGGGGTAAAAAGTGACCTGACCCATTACAGGATTAGCATCAACACACTGACATTTGTGCCCATCATCATGAGGTTCCCTAAGACACCGTAATGCTGAGACATCGTGTAGATCTAATTTATTCATCACACGACTCTCATTTCAAAACAGAATATTCTGCTTTTCATCCGACTCAATCTCTGACGTCACAATATGAGTTTTAGCAGTCAGACAGAAACAGCGTATCAAGTGTACAGACCTTACTTGCCAGAGGGATTGCAGTGTATTCCGGCAGGGTGAGTGAGGTCAGTTGAAGTAGAAGGCATCAATCATCTGTTTGATGCCACCAGAAGATGAGCACAGAAGGTGTTGTCAACTCATAAAAACGAACCCTCAAACCACAGTGTTGAATTCCTTAAAAAAAAAAAAACACTGCAACAACAGAGGGCGACATCAGGTAACGCTCAAAGTCATTATGAGATGACTGCAAGTTATTAAGTATGCATCTACAGCTTCTTAATGATTTGTTGTTTTGTTTTTGTCATTTTATGCAACTCTATTCCTACCCTCCTGTAAATAAGCTTGTTGTTAATGTTGTGTTTTTAGCAGTACTGTATGAGTAATGGTTACGTCAAGGGAAATTCATCTTAGCAGAAGAAATGTGAATACATAAAGGAATATACTCAGTGATTCAACCTTTACATGTGTTCTCCTTGCGGTAATAATGAAAGCGTTTTTCCAATCATTTTATATAAGTATCCACCTTAAGTGGACTTACAGTTTGTGTTTTTTTAATTTCCCCACTAACTGGTTCCATAGTGTAGCAGTTATCACACCTGACATTATATCCTCGGTTCAAGCCCTAGAGTAGCCATATACTTATTGCTCTTCCCGTGGCGAAATTTGTTTTAATCAAGTTTATTAATGATCCTGATTACATTTTCATATTCAAATGGTGTACTGTCTGGAAAACCACTTACAGATAAGGATTTCTAAATAAGCAAATTCTACTTCAAACTGATTTTTTTCCACACACTTTCAACCATGTCTGTCTAGAAGGCTCAGACCAGTTCATACATTCACATGGGTCTTCCCTCAGACCAGTTCATACATTCACATGGGAACGTCTTCTCTGCGTGCAGATCCCTCTGAAGCTGAACCACCACTGAGCCCAGTGTCCTGCCCCTCTGTCTGTTTTCACCCCAACCTCAGGCTAATCTGCAGAGCAACAGAGTTTATCAACAAGAAATAAAACTTGGCACGATTCCTTCCCAATGCAAAGATCCCAGTAATAATTCAGCGGGTCCACAGCTGCCTGAGGCTAAAGATTAATACTCAGTCATCTTTGTCCTGTGCCTCTGGCAAGGCCTGCCTGTGAACCGCTTAGCTTTAAGCCAACAAGCTCAGCTGAACATCGGCGAAGCCACAACACAACTCTGCCCCTGCACTCTCATCACTGAATCATCCCGAAGCATTTCTTTACATAACTTTTGTTTTGTTCTGGCCCGACTATAACGGCATTTATTGCAACTCAGACAACAACAGGAAGCCACAAAGTTGTGTATCAGCAGTTTCCCTTATAGAATATGACCTGTAATCAAATATTAAACAGTTGTTTTATGCCCTCTGAAGTTAACTTTTACAATATTATAATACGCTCTGGAAAATACACTCCCAGATCACACTATAAAAAAGTTAATCTCCTTGCTTGGATAGAAAACAACAACAACAAAAAGCCCTGAAAAACCATGCTTATAAATTCAGTACATCAGGTGACTTCATCCATTCAGCTTTTAGGCTGGATGGTGTAAATACACAAAAAGATATCTGATATAAATCCAGACACACATTATCAGTAATGTATGTGCACTCACACACACACACACACACACAAGTACAGTAAAGCTACTGAAAGATGAAGGCTGCGTATGACAGGGTGAAAAGTGAAATTACTCACAAAGATGAGTGCACCCAGTGGCTTAGCCGCGACATGTAGGTCGCAGAGAGGATATATGACAATGAGTGATGACACAGCCAATGGCTAATCACGGCTCTGAGATAAGAAAATTCACCAATATGAACTGCAGGTGACGTGGGATAATGGTTTTTCGGTCTGTCGGGAAATCACGTGGTACGAGCCAAACACATCTTGTACCCACGTGCACAAACAAAAAACAGACAATCACTCACACTGCAATACTGTGACACATGCATTAGTGCTGAGGGGAGACACTCATCCAGATGCAAATCATCCAGCCTACGTTGCCGTACATTAGCATTGATGTGCATTTTCAAAATCAAAACAACTACATTCATCTAGGGCTGGGCTTAGGAGCGCATTCTTAATCTGAAATGTTAGGTTCGTTGACGGGGAGCGCAAAGTCACTCTGTTGTTAGTTACGCTAGTTAGTTGCCTGTTGAAGCAATTAAATTGCTTTAAAAATAGTCGCAGTAACACTGCAAAACCTTTATCTCTTCAAACTTTTGTTGTTAATTCAGCAGCGAGAAACTTCACTTGATGGAACAGTTTGTATCATAACATAGGCATGAATGTTGGAGATGCTGGTGAGTTCATGGCTTCACGTACTACACCACGTAACTCCAGGTTGAATGACTGTCTCGAGGATTAAATGGAAGAGGGCAATAGCTGCTGCAGTTAGCTAAGAGCTAAGAGAATTTGCTAATTACCACGGGGCACTTAATAAATGGGTCTTGGGTCTGCCCATAAATACCCAGACACCAGCAGGGCTTTATAGTAATGCTGGCAAAAAGCCTAATAGGTGACAGGGAGCCATGGCGGACATTACTCTGAACTCTGCTGTTGTCTTTTCTGTCGTGGACAATGACAAAAAGGACACCGAGTGGTTTCAGAAGCAGGGGAAGTAATTCCTGTCACGAACGTATGGACAACAATGTTGACCTCTAGTTTCTTTTTAAGAAACTATGAAGCTGAGTGTATAAGTGTGCTGAAGCCTCAAATGTTGTAGGTACATTATTGTAGTAGAGCTTCACTACAATGCTGCAAATTAGTTTTTCCTCCTCAACAACAGTTTCCCCGAGGGACACCACAATTAGACTTGGCTATAAGATTCCCCTTTATCCCTGCCTACCTGTCAGTCCTTCGTGAGCTCCATTGTGTCATCTCGGTAAAGGTCAAAGGGCCAGATTCCTGTGTTTCCTTGCCTGTCGTATACTACTTCTTCTGCAGCAACTACAACGTGGTGGCCTGCCTTCAGGGGTGCAACCTAAGAAGAGAAAATGACATTTGTTTTAAACCAGGGGGGGTTTCATAACTAAATTCCATGTTAGGGTGTATGGTGTTACACACAAATCACCTTTTTGACCTTCATGGCCTGAATAAATCAAGCCGATAAGACAATTCACAGCTTTTCATAAAGAGATAGCAACTCAGAGGTTCATTTTGTTACACCAACTAGTGGTAACTGTGTGGTAATGCACATCTATGGATACAAACACTGTGCTGAATGTATTTCTATCATTTTTTTAGACTCTTTGGAAAGAACTATTGTCATTGTGTGTTAGCTTTGATTATATGCCGTCATACCATTGGCCCAGACGTTACACTCAGCCACTACAAGGTCAAAGCCCTCATTTTTTTTTGGCACTTGACAGATGGGAGTAATGACTTTTATGTGATTAACCCTTGGTTCAAGAATGCATTCAGATTTAATCAGGGTGTGTTCTGTAGTGCGTCAACCAGTACAGTGCACTTCAATTCCAACACACAAAATAAAAACTGAAATGCAGAAATCCTTTCCTCCATGACTGAAATTACAGTTTGTGTTTCTGTGTGAAAATGAGTGGAGAAATGAGGTCTAACAGTCATTTTGCTGGTAACACAGCATTTTCTGTGATTGGAAAGAAAACAAAATATGGCTGAAGTTCATGTAACCTTAGACAGACTAATGGAATCTCCACAGACAGACATTAGACGTTAAGGTGTTGTGTTTTTGTGTCATATTAAAGATGCAGTCGTAAAAAGCCACCCAGATCAACTGAGGTCAGACGGGAAAATGAAGACAACACCCAAAAACATAATAACAGAAACAAAACCTCAACAAACTAAGGAACTAAAACAACAAAATGACTGATCTTAACTCTTTATCAGTGGCTTGGCTGCAGAGGTATGAACAGTACAGGAGTTTGACTTGGACACGGAACACTCCATAAACAGAGAAGACAATGATTGTGGTTCTGGAAACAGCGCAGGCCTCATACTAAGAGGCTTAGTTTAATAAGTCAAGTGACTGTGAAATGATTAAGGCCCAAAACTATTAAAATATTAACCATGATTTAGCCTTTATTCAACCACAACCTCCCTTGAGATTAAATCTATTTTTGCAAGGAAGCAAACACTAAATGCAAATCTGCAAAAGTTCAGATCTCAGTACTGAAGAACTCTGAGGTTAAAATGGTAAGACCCCCATGCTGTGCTTGAAAGACACCTGTTCAGCTGAGAGCACTGTGTGGAAGGATTTTATTTTAGGGGGGGGGGGGGGGCAGATCATGCTGGGCCCAGGTGAGGCTCTGCATGTTATTATTTTTCATGCCTGATCACACGAAAAAAAATATCTTTGATTATTTTGTAATCATGTAAATGTATGATTAGTGGGTTTCAAGTTGATTTTCAGTGGCGCTTTGGCCCAGAGGCAATGTCTCTGTCATTGGTGTGATACCCCAGGGTTCACCTCCTGGGCAAGTTCGAATCCCGGTTAGGGCGGTTGGTACCTTCCAGTGGACTCACCACCCGCAGGAAGGTTTGGTACGGTGCAAAGTGATTTGGGTGGAGACTACTGCCTCCACAACCCGGTAACGGAAAAGCGGATGAAAATGGATGGAAGTTGATTTTCATGGTGGCATTATATTTTTAAGGGGCGGGGGTCACATTCAGGTTCACTGAAGCCTGGCACGTTGTTGAAAATGATATGGAAAATGAATCCCGGCGCAATATCAAACTAAAGAGGAATGAAACACGAGAAGGCATTCTTTCATAGAGTCCATACTGCGCCTTTCTTTTCTCAGCTCAAATTACCGGCAGCTTTTATCCTTTATGACTGAAACAATATAACCAGCGTGAAGCAGGCAATTATGTGCATGATGAAGTTTGTGCACCTCTCCTCTCCTGTAGCCGAGCCTGCGTCTGCAAAGGAGAACAACTGTCTGAACGCCGCCAAAGCCTGTAATCTGAATGACACGTGTAAGAAGTACCGCTCCGCTTACATCAGCCCCTGCACTAGCAGGGTGTCCACGTCTGAGGCGTGCAACAAACGCAAGTGCCACAAGGCTCTACGACAGTTCTTTGACAAGGTAATCAAGTGGGTTTGGTTAGTGAGTCTTTTTTTTTGCAGCTTTTCTGTTTGGAGTTCATCATTATAGCATCAACAAAACAATTTATCAAGCTGTCAAACATTGAGAAGAGAAAGTGTTGTTCTAGTTGAAGTTTACATTAAAGGGACAGTTTACATAGTTTGTTATTTTTTCAAAGTGTAAGAATGATAACGGAGGTTAAAATGACATGGTTTTTTTTTCCCCCAAAATGAAGGTTCCGACTAAGTACAGCTACGGAATGCTGTTCTGCTCCTGTCCAGCGGGGGACCAGGTAGCCTGTGCTGAGCGAAGACGTCAAACTATAGTTCCCGTCTGCTCATACGAAGACAAAGACAAACCAAACTGTCTGTCCCTCCAGAGCACATGCAAGACCAACTATATCTGCAGGTCTGAGAGGAGACACTAACCCTGCTGCAAATTCAAACTCATTCATCATTTTAAACCAGCAGAGACGTTCACATTTTTCATAAACTTGCCCACCGCTTACTAGAAAATGAACAACTTTTTGAATGTTTGTCTCCCCTGTGTTTGTAGGTCAAGACTGGCCGACTTTATCAGCAACTGTCAGCCAGAGACTCGCTCCATCTCTGGCTGTCTGAGAGAAAACTACGCCGACTGTCTCCTGTCCTATACTGGTCTCATAGGTGAGTCACTGCCTTTATGGTAAATGGTAAACCAGTGATTCAGGAGTTAGATTTGTCCTCCATCTGTACCAGGTTTGACACTTTCCCCCAAACCCTGAGCAGGGTTAGGCAGGAGAGAAAGGTGGGGAATGGGTGAGAAAAAAAGAGATTCAACAGGGATTGTCTAGCACTCCAGCAGCAGCGTCACAGCAAACAAGAGTGTAGCGTTGACTAAAGTATTATTTTGACCCTACTAGGTTTCACTTGTCTTCGTGTATCAATTAATCAACATGCGTCATCGTGAATAAAAAGAAAACCAAATGTTGCTCCTCTTTCATCGAACTGTACAGCCAACCGTGACAAATTGAAAACAACAGACAGACAGTTAAATACACGCCTTTCATATTTAACTACAGAGAATCAATCCATTATCAGTAGCTAGGAGGGTGGAAAAATAAACTTTGTTTTTCTGCACTTTTATAAGAAGCAGGTTTTATTTTGTTATATCTAAAAGACAAATCAGATATTTCTTTTTGTTCGGTGAAAGAAGGACATGCACTGCAACCAAACAAAACAAAAAGCTCCCTGATAAACTACAAAAACACTCTCCGAGGCTGCACGGTGCATCAACAGGCTGTTTTGGAATAACCTGCATGTTATGGAACCAACAACAAGATTGGCTATGCCGTATAATTTTGTCAACAAACCGGTTATGCTTTTGACCGTGCTGCAAAAACCAGCCATCTTATCAGGCCAAGGCAGATAGAATTGATTCTTCAGTCCAAATGCTACAAAGACAGAGGCCCATTTGAGAACTACAGTTCTTCAGGATTACTCTCTGGTTTTTTCTTTTTTGCAGGTACCGTCATGACCCCAAATTACATGCGATCTCTTGGTATTAGCCTGTCACCGTGGTGTGACTGCAGCAACAGTGGGAACAGCAAGCCCGACTGTGATAAATTTGCAGAGATGTTCACAGACAACAGATGCCTGCGTGAGTTCTAACTTCAAAGTTTTGGACGAGAAGACGTAATATAAAGCATACTGAGTGCAGCTAGCATTGACAGATATTTTATCGTATTGCATATATACATTTATTTACTTTTAAATTCAATCTTTTATGCAGGTAACGCCATCCAGGCGTTCGGTAACGGCACCGACGTTGGCGTTTGGCAACCGCAGCCCCCGATTGAGGCCACGTCATTGGAGCCGGGTGTCACCCGCAGGGTTAAAGAGCGGACCAGCGGGGTTCTGGACACCAAAACAGACTTGGGCCAACAACCCCTACATGATGTCACTTTGTACCACAGCTGTGGAACCTTACAGGTAAAGTTTTAAAAGGCAAAAAGAAAAACTGCATCATATATAAACATGAACAGAAATGTAGTTTTTACCAAATCTAAGAATTTTTTGAACCCAGTCTCTGTTAGCCTGATTGATCAGTGGTATTTGTGTTTGCAAAAACATTCCTTGTACTGTGTATTTCTCCAATATCCATTGTAAATACTGGTACGTTCTGACCTGTGTACTGCAGTTCACACCCCTCTTCTTTTACTCTGATAAATACTTTAGAGCCACATTTTCAAATGAGATGATATCAGAGGCTCTAAGCTGGACAATCTCTGACTTTGGATTATAACAATGATATGATTTATCGCCGCCAAAAACATTCTCCTGAGGAAAAGACCTCCTATAGAGCAATGAATCATTCCAGCACAATCCTGCCTTATAGAATTGTCTCTACCTGGGGACCAAGGCTGGAGTGTTCCCAGGCCACTGTGGAGTCACTTTATCATCTCCTAGACTCCATCTCTGCATCTGTGTATACCTGCAAATCCATGTGGGGATTTTTATATGTGCTGCTGCAGAGGTTTGGAGGAGATCTGAGTAAAGTTGAAATGCATTAAGCTGGGTGTAACCTTGAGCCTGCACCAACTTTGAAACAAACACTCCTATCTCCTTACAAAGAGATAATTGCAGAATCTAGTTACAGCGTGTCCAACCTGTGGTACTTTGGGGGAATTTAATACATTACCTTTTATTCACTGTGTAAAAAAAGTGTACGTGATATTTTTCCTTGAGCTGAACCGTTTTGTTTTATTGTTTCAACCACAAATGATTAGACTCAATTGTACAAGGCTAAGTCAGTCAGTTTTAAATGCGTCAACTTTTGGTAACAGAAGCAGGTTGTTATATTTCCCAGAATTCTTTAGCTCAGTAACACTCTGGTGGAAGCACGGACGGCAGATGTGTTTGTCCAATAAAAGATTACATCTGTGCTATCTCTCCCTCTCTTCAATTAAGGCCCAGAAGCTGGTGTCAAACCAAACAGTGGACCCGACTGTGTGTGAGGTGAGTCTCATTTTAGAATAAAATATATATTTATATATTTTTACATTTCTCAAGTGAAACAATCTTCAAATAGAACCAATAAGAACCAACTATTTATCTGTAGTATATTTTTGCAAATCTGTGCTTTTTATTTTTGAATCTGTGCCAAATATATTTTATAAGTAAAGAACTGACAGTTTATAATATTTACAAAAATATATGTTATAGATTTTACTCAATGTTATATTTGATAAATTTTATCAGCTGTCATGCCACATATAAGTTAAAGCGAAAAAACATATATATATATATAACTATATGTTTATATATATGTACATTTATATGAACATTTAATTTGGCTCTGACAACAGGTGCAGCACTTGTCGTAGTCAATCTGTCAACTTCCGACTCGCTCTTTTCGTTTCTCCTCAGAAGCATAAACCGGATGATTCCAGCGACTCAAACGCCGTGGCCAGGAGCTCCCCAGCTGAAGTGGCGTGCTTACACCCCTCCAGTATGTTCCTTACGCTCGCTTTCGTTTTGACGCCAATACTTACACCATAAGGTTTCTACGTTTTTTGGTAGATTTTTGGGCTTTTTGGAAAATTGCTCTCATCTCGATCAAATCATTCATCCCACGAACCTTGATTCAGGCTTCTGCTGGAGTGTGAAAGACTTTTTTCTTCGCGAGGAGAACCTTTGGAATTTATCGACTGAGAAAATGGCCCGCTGCAGTGCTTAGCAACGGCAGCAGACCATTTTGCCATTCTTGCGTCACAAGTACGATTTGGATTTGAAAGACTTTCGACCCTGAACTGAACTGTGATCTGGTACCGTGTGATCTGTAAATAAACTTTGCTAACACATTGAGAAATATGGATTGACTGAAATGTGTTGTAAGATGTGGTTGATGTACTGTATCATCCTGTTTCTGAAGAGATAGTTCAGTTTAAGGTTTGAATGAATGAAGTAACAACATGGTGGTCAGTGGTGCTGAACATGTGCCCTGTGTCAGGTCATTAATGCTTGTGGTCAGTGAAGCCATGCAGAAAAGTCAACTTGTAACATCTTTGCCCTCTGACATAACAACACCTCCATGACAGTAAGGTCATCAACGACTAGAAGATTTGTTTTGCCTGAAAAAAAAAAAATAAAAATTATCCTCATTTAAAATGACCCGAGCTACATAATGTATGTGTATCATCTAAGAAAGAATACCAATCACATTGCAGTTGAAACAAAAGCAATTAAATATTCAAATAAAGTGCCAAATAATCGATGTATATCACTCATTCATACTGGTGTAGATATAGGGGAAGTTGCTTCGAGGCCTCAAACTTTAATTTTATATGTGTTCTCTTGCAGTCACTTATATCAAGCTGTGCTACAGACTGAAGCTACACAGGTTTCATTGAAAAACGACTACTTTTGGATAAAAACATAGCACGTCCCAAATGTGTACTGTGTCATGGTACAGCTAAAAAAGTAAAGGGCTAACGCAGATTTGGGCTTTCTATGGAAACTGAAAGCTGCAGTGATTAACTAACCTAAAGTGCTCAGTCATGTCAACAGAACAAATGTTTGTCGTGGAAATGCAACCAATATTTACTACACAGAAAGTCAGACTAACCTAAACAGTTGGGAGTCAGTTTGACAAAAACAAAAGCACCATCAATACTGATGCCAGTCCTGCACCAGGGATAGAACAACCTACAATGTTTTATTTTATTTTACAACCAAGCCGTGTCAGAGTCAACATGGGGGTTCCATTTTATAGCTGTAGACTTTGGCCATAGCCACAAGAGTTTTAAAGGGTGAAAACATTGACTGGGGCCATAGAACAGTCAGCAGAAAGAACATGTCAGGACAACACTATCTTGGAGCAGACTGAACTAGAACTACTGTCCTCAGTTGATAAGAAGGAAACCTAAGTGTATAAAGAAAAGTGTTGCTCTTTCTTCAGTCACCATGTCGTGTACAACAGAACCATGTATATAAAAGAGATCATATTCAGTGAGATGTGTGTGTCAGAGGAAACCTTTGTTGTCCGGTATTGATTAGAGATCAGTGTGTAGACTGGTTTTTATTGCCGTGATGGCCTGTGGTTTTTGTCACGCTGCCTCTGACCGTACATCTTGTACATAAGAAACATGAATCGTGAGCTGCTGTCGGTTTGTGAAAACACCGTCTGTGATCTTTTTGAGAGCACATCATCTAGTGTAGCTGCAGTTTATAACATGTGACAAGAAGGGGTTCCTGACTGCTGTGCTCGCGGACGCAGCTTATTGTGAGTTTATATTTGAAGAGCAAACTGTGCATCAATGTTCATCTCCAAACTGTGTTTTTCCATGTGGAATATTCAAGTGTTTCTGTAACAGCAATGTAAAGACTTTACAAAAAGAGCGTTAATAATTAAAAAGGGACAATTGTGGTTTTGGTTTCCACTATTTATTCCCCCCCATAAATGATATCTTGGATTGAGTGAGAAGTCGGGAACTTGTTAGAATGATGCGTGTACGTACACAGGATTAGAGCTGTGCCAGAAGACAAACAGCAGTCCACATCAGCAGAAAGCAATTAACCACTGACGCAAGTGTGGGAAAAAAAAATCAGCGCTCAGTTATTACAGACTAGAGACACCATAATTATCTGAGGCACAATGACAATGAATGGCAACAACTTGTTTCTTAACGTATTTACTGTCTGCTTACTGACCCCTGTAGAGATGAATGGCAACAACTTGTTTCTTAACGTGTTTACTGTCTGCTAACTGACCCCTGTAGAGATCTTTAACTAAATGTACTTCTTTTTTTGATCCGGTCTTAGACTTCATCACAAAGAGATGGTAAAAATACACTATGCAAATTACATGCATTCACTTTTACTTCAATTTACAAATAACTAAAAGGAAAAATTGCCTTAATGTTAAGGGTGTGCAGAGCTACAGAAATGAGAAAAGGTGAAGTTTCTCAGGTGGGTTTGTGCCATTTTAACTGGACAATTTTAAGTGATACCATTTATTTGTTTATCTGCCATTTAAGCAGGGAGCACTGCTGTAAAAGCGGATTTGAAGATGGCACCTGGCACTGGAGACAGAGGGCTATTGTCAGTCAGCTCACATCAGTCCCGGAGCAAAATGACACAAGCAGACAAGGACACTGCCCACAGAGGACAAACTGTTTTGGCACAGCGAATACTTGACCTAGACACGGAGACAAAGATTTATTACCTGTGTTATTAAACCACAAAAAAGGGACAGAATACCCACAGAGATGGAAATGACATCCGTATATCCTCACTGTTCAAACCAAGGCACTGGCATGTACTCGTTTAAACCACTAATCTTTTCAATCATGTTGATACTGAACCATGTAGCAAATACTTCAAAAGCCTACACATTAATACTATAACAGACGGGTAATGATTTCTCCTAGCAAAATGTATACAAACTGAAACTTATCTTAGACTTGAAATGATGAAAATATCTGATTTCTCCTAGCAAAATGTATACAAAGTGAAACTTATCTTAGACTTAGATGAAAATATTGCTACACAACTAACCCTTTCTAAAACTCAGTATTTGTAGAAAATAACAAATTATCACAATGAGTTATTTCTTTCAACACCAACAAGGAGACATTGTTGTGCAGACCTGTGTGCAGAACAAAATCCAGACATACAGTATTTTAGGATTTAAGGCCTTGCTTTGTGATATAAATGGATAAAGCTAGCCCCAGTCAAAAACAAGTTTCAAAAGCAAAGGTAATTTCCTACCTACAGGGGGTGCTGTGAATGTGGCTGCAATGCCTCATTTAATCATTTTAAAGCAACTGATCAATATTGTTTCACACAAATGTAACCTTGTTTGTCTAATCCTAGAAATTCAACTCCTACTGCCAAGAGAACATACAAAACACGGATTTTATCACTGAAAAATGGCAAGAAAGACTGTTCCGTTGCAGATGCATGCCTGCTAAAAGGATTAATACTTAATTATTTTAATAGAAATGTAAACATTTTCTACAATAATTGGGTAGAAATAGTTTTTATTTTTAAGGGAAAGCTTCAAAAAAGATCACTATGGACTATGTGATCTTTTAGACTATGGACAGTTCCAGGTTGACTATCAATGCTTGCTTATATGTGCAAGATACATGAAGACTGCAGCCTCCAGTAAAGAGCACTGGTGGTTGTCATTAGACATTTTTTCAGCTATGAAACCTCTAGGGTCAATGATAACATTTTCAAACTCCACCTCCCACAAGCTAAGACCATAGCATCTCTACTAATCCCACACTCCCACCCTGGGCAGAGAAAAAACAAAAGAATAGTGATTAAAAAAAAAAAAAAAAAAGTTCAATCACAACAGCACTGCCTGGCAGGGATCATATTTAATTACTGCGTCTTTGACCTCTGCAGCAACATTGTTTCAGCGCATGTTGGAAAAGAACAGTTTTGGATTTACTCTTTACCCGGGGGGGAAAGCAACAGTTTTACTTTATAATGTTTCTTTTAGGTTGTTGTTGTTTGGCACAAAATGTCAGTAAACACTTCATGGCGTCGGTAACTTTGAGATGTTTTCCCTCATATCTTCTCCAGAGTAACACAGCCGCCAAAAGAGATAAGATAATAATTTAAGGTCCTAGACTGCACACAGAAGATTAAACTATAATCTGGTAAAATAAATAAATATATATATAAAACAATTGGAATGATGGCAAGATGTAGAAAAGTTTTGACTGTCTGAATCTGCCTTCCAGACAGACAGATGATGGTTTGAAAACTCCAAGATAAGGCCAGGAGCATGACCTTTTATTGTTCAGACTGTAAACAACTGGATGGATTAAAAAGTCAGAATAGTAGTACAGAAAAAAATGAATGAAATAGTTGTTGATCGAAAGTTTTACAAAATGTATACTAATAGTGAGACAAAAACTGCTAAGATGCAAATAATGTTAACTTGTCTTATTTTAGTCTGTACCTTCATACGTTGATGCCAACTCATATATAAAAATAATAATAATAATAAATAAACTGATATTTTCCATATTCAAATATTTTATGAAGCTCACAGTGACAATTGTTTTTGTGTGTGTGTGTGTGTGTGTATTTCAAAAATGAAACCAAGACAAGCCATGCACAGACAGTTCAGCACCTTGGAGAGCGTCATTTCTTCTTAAGAGTCAACATGGATCCAACATCAGATCAGATGTTAATGCTCAATGATCAGATGCTACTCAACGTGCTTACAGTTTACTGGATGAGTCTCACTAAGTGACAAAAATCAATGCTTTCTTAGCAGACCTGTTTAGTCAGAGTGAACACTCACTTTTTTGTTTTTTTGTTTCCAGACTAGTTCAGCTACATGTTTTTACAATGGAATCAATCATGGGGTTAAAAAAGTCAAAGTATTCCAATTGCATCAGCAGCAGTCAAAATAAAGCATTTCCAATTGCATCAGCAGCAGTCAAAATGAAGCATAAAGTACTTCTCAAATGTCAAAATACACATTACGTGAAATGCCCATCTGTCTATAAAGACATGAACACAATGAAGCTACAATGACAGCATTTCATGGCCTGTTACTAGGTGTTAGTAGACAAATATGATTTAAAAAAAACCATAGATACTGACATATACTAGTATACCTGACACATACAGACAGATACTAGTCATGGTATGGATAACAAATATCAAATATCAAAAAAATATTACATACCCTCAAGGCACTGTCCTGTTCTACTACAACTACTTACATAAATAAACACATTCGTAGGGTACTTCGGTGAATTGTGAATATAAATAAATAAATAGAGAGTTAAAATGTATTATTTGCCAGGAGAAATGTTGAATATTTATTAAATGTCTGTAATTGCACTCATGATATTTGCCTTTTCTTGATACATTACATTTTGCTAATATTCATATAAAACTTACATTTTAACCATAGCATTACAAATGTATTGGTTGTGAGATAATTTTATACGTCAAGTTACTATAAGTTCATTATGAACAGTGTTAGCTTTTGTTTGTTTGTTTGTTGGTTGGTTTGTTTGTTTGTTTTTTGAGTAGTGGACATATTCTGTAAATGCCATTTTGTATTATATACAGCGTGTTCACTATGACTATTGCGACTCTTATTAACGCATGTAGTACGTAATTGTGTCCTAAACGTCACCATTATGCGAACAACATATAAATAAATAAATAAATCATTTTTAAAAAAAAAAAAATACGTAAAATAAAGTTTTGTCTTGCCTTAAGCAAATGAAGGAGCGGGAGCAGCACCAGCAGCAGAACGTCGAGGTCCGTTTGTAAACGCGTTTGGTTCCAGTAAAGCAAACAACCCCGTTAAAAACAAGTAACACGTGTTTCCATTTTCCCTAATTAGACGTATGCGCTACAGCCGTTTAAATCACGTGGCGGGAGCTGCGACGTACGTACGACGTCAGGAATTTAATACGGCAAGATAGATTAAATCCCCATTACACAGTCACGAGCTCTGTACAGGGTTTATCGAAGCTGGTTAAAATAAAAAGACGTTCATTTTTCTACCCCACTTTCCAGGGATATAATGGCATGTAGTCACGTACACAAAATACATAAATACAGCCTTTTGGAGTAATTCAAATCAGGTTTTATAAATATTTTTTTTATAAATATTAGTCTTATAAATATATAGTCATCTTGGTCTGTTCTTTAAAATGTATAGGTTATTAATGTTGTAACCACATCACCTGGAAAAAAAATTTTTTTTTTTTTCACTTGAGCCCAGTAATGTGAATATAATCAAAGTCACCTGTGACATACACAGCTGCCACAGAAGGAAGTATGTAAATTTATATGGGCACGTTTTAAACCTGACTGCCCTGATGTGATCTACCCTATCTATTCATCCATTCATATATATATATATATATATATATATGAGTGAATAAACACAGATCAAACAGGCTGCCATTCAAAGTGTGCCCTTCATCCTGGAGTGATTTAAAAGCAACATGTTTACAGCACATGACTGTGAAAACACATCAGAGAGAGCGTATCTTCCTCGTGTGCGCGTGCATTAGTCACGTGCACTTCATATTAGCTGACATTAATGGGTTTATCTGTGCAGGTCTCCCAGCATAAACAGCATCATTATGACATTCCCACATGGTGAGTGCTCACCGCTTCGGGCGATGCAGGCGTTTGATGCAACACTGCCTACAGCCGATAAACATGTGTTCAAGTGGGGGAGTGTGTAAGTGCGCGCTGTACATACAAGCATTTGAAACACGTACATAAAAATAAGTTTCACCTTTACAGTACTCCGGAAGGTAACACATAAATAATACAAGCCTGGAACTAATTTTGTAGCCAAAGGTCTTGGGAAGAGCAGTGATATATCTGTAATATGTGTCGCTCCAAAGGCTCAGCAGGCGCTGGGTTTTGCAGCATTTTTGGTCACTTTTAGGTAATATCAAAGAGATCCTGAAATCCACAGAGGACGACTCCTTGCAGCTCGAGGACACAGAGTGGAGACTTGATCATACATTATTATTGAACATCACTGACACATTTGAACTGTGAGCTGCAAGGCAAAGCTGAGACTGGAGGTAGTGCATAAAAATTGGGGGGGGGGAGGGACAGAATTAAACAGGAGTAAACATTTAAAAAAACAATTTTTTTAAAAAAAATATCAGGCTTTACTCCACGCAGCATCTGTGGATTTTGATGAACTTACTGTGAAAAAATATATTCTAAATCATTTCATGCAGGTGAACATGATGTGTGCTGCTCAGCAACTAAGTGCAACAATCATTTTGAAAGCAGGACAGGCAAAGATTGCAATCGTAACATTGCCAATTACTACTTCTCCTCAACACTTCCAAACCATCTCCACCTCAACTCTATCACTTTATCTCCCTCTGATCTGCTCATGTCTGATCCTGTCCATCCTGGTCACTCCTTAGTAAGAATCTCGGCATCTTCATCCTGCACCACCCTCACATAGGTCTCTGCCGCTCCTCTGTCTTAAACAGTGCCATAGTATCTCCTCTGCAGCCCCATCATACTCTCTCATGAAGGCACAATAAAACCCCTTCTGAAAATCACTGGATGTTTGATTCACTATGATACACTACACAGGACCAAACATCATCTGTTCAAGGTCACTGTGTCCTAATGTGCTACATCTGCTAAAATGTGCCACGATTGTACACCTTGCGTACAGAACAGTGTATAAAACCTACAGTACCATCTCATGTGTCAAAACGCTGTCAGCCAACAGAGATGTTTCTGTACTGATCATCAGATTTAGAGACAAGCTCCAGCACATACTGTTCAGGTTGCTGTTTAACCTTCTACTAAACTTTCAAAAAACATAAAAGCAGGTGTAGAAAAATATCAGAATATTTGTTCATTCGACATTTTGAATACAACTTCAGAAAATTCTCTTTATATTTAATTGATTTTTTTTTTGGCCTTTGACATTTAGGCAAACGCGACTCCAATCTTTCTATTCAACCACGAATGAAAATCCTTTCATTTTCATGAAATGATTTCACCTCTGGAGGCTGCTTCTTTCCTGCATCAACTTGAAAATGTTATTAGCTGAGGAACCCAATCAATGCTGTAAGAAACGACACATACAGTAAGATGTTTAAGGCTTAGTCAAACCGGAGAAGAGTCGGGTTCAATAAAGCAATAGTTTTCAGGTGAGTTTCTGTGTTTTTATTCTTTTCTGACATGTTGTTCATCTTTAAAATACACTGATGATTACCAGTCTGTTGTTTGTCATCTTTTTCACGTTACAATGGGACCCTGATTTTTGGTGTAATGACACTGTTATAGTATTACTCTACAATCACAAAATGAAAACACAAAAACTGGCATACCATCTTAAGGAAAGGCATCGTAATGACCTCAACGGAAAAACAAGACAATGCCCATTGAAGATGCACGATTCAAAGGGAGCCGCCGTTGAAACGATGGGTTGACATCAATGATAAAATCAGGTTAAATGCACCTCTTACACAGGAATCAGTTAAATATCAAAACAAACAACAACGACAAAAAATGCTTTTATTTTCTCCACAAGTGTAACAAAAGTTGTTTTGGTTGTTTTTTTTTAACAGTATATTTGAACCAGACGACAAGGCATAAAATAAACGATCTCTTGTTGTTGTGTTTCTTGAAAAACCTGACTAACACGAAATTCGCAAGAGAGAGGAGTTACAAAGACTCACATTTGTTCCGACGAGACGCTGTACAGCTCAGGATGAAGGCGGGACTAATGAGGGTTGACTGCTTATTAGAAAAAAGAAAAAAAAATCTGCACATCAACCCGTCCCCCACCATCATGGTCCATTGAAAGCGAAGACATTATAAAAAAGGGCATCGTAGGTTTGTGTACTAAGTGGGTAAAAAAAACAAAAAAAAGGAACAACCAGAGGAGCTAGACGTCCCTGGTCTAATTTAATCAAGCTTCGTCGTCTTTCTCCCAGCCGGCCACTTCCATCCAAGGACGGGCTCAAAAGCTTATAATGTCCAAGCAGCACAGCAAATATCACAAATACAAAAGTACAGTAACGAAGTGAGCAGAACTTCTGTGTTTCACTGCCTTTTAGAACTCCTTTCACAGCGACTACACCGGGCGTGCTGGGTGGGGGTGGAGGGGGGTGAGGGGGGCATCTAACTTTTCTGAAGTTTCCCATGCTTTTACTGTGACAAATGCTGATCTGTTCACGTGTCACAGTCTGGAAACCCGAGCCTCAGACAGTCCCGGGTCTTTGAAAAGTTTGGACACGTATTCCACAGGAAATACAGAATTTAGCTTCAGCTGGGTAAGTGATGACGTATGTACAGAAAAGTCAAAGAGAGAGAGCAAGTAAATGGTTTAGCACCATAGATAATCACCTGTTGACAAGCAAAAACTAAGACAAAGAGGACAACAGGCAGCAGATTCTGTGGATTTATCAGCATTTTGCTTTTGCTTTTTTTTCCCAACAAGGTGTGAGGTAAATGTCACTTCAAACACCTTCGCTTTTCCTTCATGTGCCCAAATATTTACGACCAAAGCTTCATCCTCTAATTATTGTGTCTCTCCTAATGTCACTGGTCGGGCAGGTTGGCTCCTGGCGCAGTAATGAGGACAGAAGTTAGAGCCCGGTGGGCGGAGGAGGCTGCTGCTGCTGCTGCAGGAAGATTTATTAGGCTGACATATGCAGAATAGAGCAACAGGGCAGGAAGGTGGCCGAGGTTGTGCTCTTGGGACATTAAAACTTCACTGGTAGCAGCAGAGTGACATCTCCTACGGCAGGTCATCTCTTGTCTCTAAAGGTTTCCATCCAGGACCTGGGATGACCTGGTGCGGTGCGGTGCAGTGCGGTGCGGTGCCTCAGACGGTGCAAATGAGGAATTGGAATGACACGTTGATACCTAAACGCAGGTGCCCTGGTGCACGGGGGGCAGGGCTTTTCGATTCTTCAGAGCGTGGGACTTGTCCTTAAAGTCTGTGGGTTTCTGTTGTGAAATGTCTATCAGTGCACTGGCAACAATAAGACCTGGGGAAAGCACACAAACAAACAGAAAAACAAACAAACATGACTTAAGCCATTATTTTGACAGCTTCAAATGAAGGTACTTATGGTGTACTAAAAACGTGTAGCCCAACACTGGAGTACCTGACTGTCCTGGTGGAGGTAGGTCTAAGGGCCCGGAGGGCAGACGCATGAGGACAGTCAATACAGCAGCTTTTCCTCCTGAGCATGGCTCGATTGCAACAGGTTTAGGGATACCCTGAGAGGAGAGAGAGAGGCAAAGAAAGAGAGGGAGAGGGAGAGAGGTGTACATATGTTAATGTTCTGTTCAAATGTTACCAAATATCTTACCTAAACCTCAGAGAATTCACAAAAACTCCCCCAAGAATTCCCGTGGTTTTAACTAGTTTAGCAGTTTCACCAGACCAGTGCATGACAGAGGGGAGGAGGGATAACCCTAAAGCAACAACACAGAGGACGTTGGTTCCACAATGACATCACTAATGGCAGCATGAAAAGCCCAGACTTTCTTGCCTGTCAAAGTTTTGCTTCGTGGACTGGGCCTAAAATAAATGTGACAGACACTCTCTCTCTCTCTCTTTTTTTTTGTTTTGTTTTGAGCAGACTCGCGGACATTGATGTTAAGCGCCGCTGTAAAGACGAGACGCCCTCCTCCTGAGATTAGCTTCAGCTGGGTAAGTGATGACGTATGTACAGAAAAGTCAAAGAGAGAGAGCAAGTAAATGGTTTAGCACCATAGATAATCACCTGTTGACAAGCAAAAACTAAGACAAAGAGGACAACAGGCAGCAGATTCTGTGGATTTATCAGCATTTTGCTTTTGCTTTTTTTTCCCAACAAGGTGTGAGGTAAATGTCACTTCAAACACCTTCGCTTTTCCTTCATGTGCCCAAATATTTACGACCAAAGCTTCATCCTCTAATTATTGTGTCTCTCCTAATGTCACTGGTCGGGCAGGTTGGCTCCTGGCGCAGTAATGAGGACAGAAGTTAGAGCCCGGTGGGCGGAGGAGGCTGCTGCTGCTGCTGCAGGAAGATTTATTAGGCTGACATATGCAGAATAGAGCAACAGGGCAGGAAGGTGGCCGAGGTTGTGCTCTTGGGACATTAAAACTTCACTGGTAGCAGCAGAGTGACATCTCCTACGGCAGGTCATCTCTTGTCTCTAAAGGTTTCCATCCAGGACCTGGGATGACCTGGTGCGGTGCGGTGCAGTGCGGTGCGGTGCCTCAGACGGTGCAAATGAGGAATTGGAATGACACGTTGATACCTAAACGCAGGTGCCCTGGTGCACGGGGGGCAGGGCTTTTCGATTCTTCAGAGCGTGGGACTTGTCCTTAAAGTCTGTGGGTTTCTGTTGTGAAATGTCTATCAGTGCACTGGCAACAATAAGACCTGGGGAAAGCACACAAACAAACAGAAAAACAAACAAACATGACTTAAGCCATTATTTTGACAGCTTCAAATGAAGGTACTTATGGTGTACTAAAAACGTGTAGCCCAACACTGGAGTACCTGACTGTCCTGGTGGAGGTAGGTCTAAGGGCCCGGAGGGCAGACGCATGAGGACAGTCAATACAGCAGCTTTTCCTCCTGAGCATGGCTCGATTGCAACAGGTTTAGGGATACCCTGAGAGGAGAGAGAGAGGCAAAGAAAGAGAGGGAGAGGGAGAGAGGTGTACATATGTTAATGTTCTGTTCAAATGTTACCAAATATCTTACCTAAACCTCAGAGAATTCACAAAAACTCCCCCAAGAATTCCCGTGGTTTTAACTAGTTTAGCAGTTTCACCAGACCAGTGCATGACAGAGGGGAGGAGGGATAACCCTAAAGCAACAACACAGAGGACGTTGGTTCCACAATGACATCACTAATGGCAGCATGAAAAGCCCAGACTTTCTTGCCTGTCAAAGTTTTGCTTCGTGGACTGGGCCTAAAAAGAATGTGACAGACACTCTCTCTCTCTCTCTTTTTTTTTGTTTTGTTTTGAGCAGACTCGCGGACATTGATGTTAAGCGCCGCTGTAAAGACGAGACGCCCTCCTCCTGAGACAAATGACTCGATTGGTCACACAACAAAAACACTTGAGTGCATCCCTGTCAGACGATTCCACGTGTCGAGGCGATGACCTAGCCTCGCAGTTAATGGCCAAAACTGTTCGTT
>NC_024314.1:1028679-1030827 GCF_000523025.1 Cynoglossus semilaevis
CGAGGGAGTCACAGCATGGACTGGATGAGGGGATCGAAATTGGGGGAATAATAACATGTCTGAATAGCGTTGATTTTTTTTTTTTCTTTGTGTCTGCCTGAATCTCAAATGGAGATGAAAGAGGCAGTGGGACGGGAGAAAAATAGGTAATGCACAAGCACAGGAATTTGAAGAAGAAAGAGTCGGACGTAGTGATTTGTATTAACATATTTCTCTCCTTGTTTGTGTCTTCTGCGAACTGAGAGAACACACAGACAACACACATGTCCAGCAAAGAATTTGAAGGCTTTGATTTCCAGAATGTTGAAGGACACTAATGTAAATTAAAAAAAAAAGAAGGTGGCAGGGTCAAATGGAAATGCGCAGTAAGCTCTTATAAAGCTCTTAATATGCTAATGTGATGTGTACTGCTAACATATGTAATCACAGCTCGCCCACTTGAAACAAAGGTTGTGTATTGAAGGTCTGCAAACAGGCTTCTGTGAAAAGCTTTCTAACGTTTCTATGGACTTCCAGGAAACCACTAAGGGTTGCTCTTTGTTGAAATCAGCAGGTCGGCTCCACTTAGATAAACTGAATGATTACATTCGTCTGGATATGCCTATTTCTCTGTTTTACATATAGCAATACCCAGTCTGAAACTTTGTGCAGTGGTGTTTCAGTCCTGTCTAAGGACTGAAATCAAGCTCATTTTAAAATGATCTTTCTAGGTTTTGGAACTCATTTTAAAATGATCTTTCTAGGTTTAGGAATCATGGTGCTTTGGCCCAGAGGTAATGTCTCCGTCATTGGTGTGGAACCCCAGGGTTCACCTCCTGGGTAAGATCCAATCCCAGTTAGGGTGGTTGGTACCTTCCAGTGGACTCTCCACCTGCAGGAAGGTTTAGGGGGGGGTTGGTATGGTGGAGTGTGATTTGGGTGGAGACTACTGCCTCCACGACCCGGTAACGGATAAGCGGATGAAAATGGATGGATGGGTTTAGGAAATATCAGATTTGGTTATAGCGGATGAAAATGGATGGATGGATTTAGGAAATATCAGATTTTGCAGAACTGGTTGCAAAATTTCAAGAATTAAATTATGTTACATTTGAAGGTATTTATAAATTTGATGTGTTTGAAATTGTTTCTTTTTTAAATTAAATTTTAAGGCTTCAAGCTTTGATCAAATAAAAACTTAACGTAGCTCTAAATGACAAAGACCTATATAAATCCAGGAGAACACTTCACCGTCTAATGAGTCGTATTTCAAACAGCTGTACATGACATGTTCAATGATTAATGAATGCAAGCCCTGCTCACGTTGCTACTGGATCTAATGTTCGCAAATGATCGGAAAACAAACTGTTCTTCTTCGTTGTATCACGGGGCAGGACACGGAACAAGAACCAAAGCAGCAGACTGAATGTGCGTTGGTAATTAAAGTGACAGTGGTTGTTTGTCCATTCAAGTGACTCGTCTAATGAATGTGAGCTATGGCTATACAACAGGGCTCATTAAGCCTGTACTAAATGTTGATTAAAGCAGATCTCACTGTCAGCTATGGCTACATAAAAATCATTGACGCTACAAGAGACAACAGTGATTTGATGACGTCTGTGTGTTTTTTCATTTGTCTCCGTGTGCTTCTGTTTTGAATAAATGGAGCTATATTTGAGTCAGCGTCTAACGAGTCAAAGGTCAAGGTCAATAAAAGGGCAACAATGTATGGACAGATCTCAGTGTGGGCTGATGTTCGTCAGTCTTGGCGGCACACACACCGCTACAGTGAGCCGCAGGTCATCATGTTCTGGTACGAATGATTCCATCATGATGATGTCAGAAAATTAAATCAGCACATGCTGTAATGCGTTTACCACTCCAACCAATGAGATCAGAGACAGGATCCTCAGCATATTTAGATGAATGCATTTAATGCCATTGGTGAAATGCAAACATAAGGTAAAAGACCAGGATTTTTCTGGACACACACCTTGGAGCCAGACACAAGTAAATAAAAAAAAAATCACAGTTTTGTCTAACATAATTATTTGACGTTTATTTTGGAATCCAGTTGCGGGCCGGATTTGATGGTTCGGCGGGCCAGATTTGGCCCCCGAGCCGCCAGTTGATGATCGCTACTATATGGGATTTGGCTGCCCAGTAACA
>NC_024314.1:1031794-1033131 GCF_000523025.1 Cynoglossus semilaevis
GTGTGGCACCCCAGGGTTCACCTCCTGGGCAAGTTCGAATCCCGGTTAGGGCGGTTAATACCTTCCAGTGGACTCTCCACCTGCAGGAAGGTTTAGGGGGGGGCTGGTATGGTGGAGTGTGATTTGGGTGGAGGCTACTGCCTCCACGAACCGGTAACGGATAAGCGGATGAAAATGGATGGATGGGTTTAGGAAATATCAGATTTGGTTATCAGAACTGGTTGCAAAATTTCAAGAATTAAATTATGTTACATTTGAAGGTATTTATAAATTTGATGTGTTTGAAATTGTTTCTTTTTTAAATTAAATTTTAAGGCTTCAAGCTTTGATCAAATAAAAACTTAACGTAGCTCTAAATGACAAAGACCTATATAAATCCAGGAGAACACTTCACCGTCTAATGAGTCGTATTTCAAACAGCTGTACATGACATGTTCAATGATTAATGAATGCAAGCCCTGCTCACGTTGCTACTGGATCTAATGTTCGCAAATGATCGGAAAACAAACTGTTCTTCTTCGTTGTATCACGGGGCAGGACACGGAACAAGAACCAAAGCAGCAGACTGAATGTGCGTTGGTAATTAAAGTGACAGTGGTTGTTTGTCCATTCAAGTGACTCGTCTAATGAATGTGAGCTATGGCTATACAACAGGGCTCATTAAGCCTGTACTAAATGTTGATTAAAGCAGATCTCACTGTCAGCTATGGCTACATAAAAATCATTGACGCTACAAGAGACAACAGTGATTTGATGACGTCTGTGTGTTTTTTCATTTGTCTCCGTGTGCTTCTGTTTTGAATAAATGGAGCTATATTTGAGTCAGCGTCTAACGAGTCAAAGGTCAAGGTCAATAAAAGGGCAACAATGTATGGACAGATCTCAGTGTGGGCTGATGTTCGTCAGTCTTGGCGGCACACACACCGCTACAGTGAGCCGCAGGTCATCATGTTCTGGTACGAATGATTCCATCATGATGATGTCAGAAAATTAAATCAGCACATGCTGTAATGCGTTTACCACTCCAACCAATGAGATCAGAGACAGGATCCTCAGCATATTTAGATGAATGCATTTAATGCCATTGGTGAAATGCAAACATAAGGTAAAAGACCAGGATTTTTCTGGACACACACCTTGGAGCCAGACACAAGTAAATGGACACACACCTTGGAGCCAGACACAAGGAAATAAAAAAAAAAAAATCACAGTTTTGTCTAACATAATTATTTGACGTTTATTTTGGAATCCAGTTGCGGGCCGGATTTGATGGTTCGGCGGGCCAGAATTGGCCCCCGCGCCGCCCGGTTATTATCGCTACCATATGGGGTTTTGGT
>NC_024314.1:1033754-1064588 GCF_000523025.1 Cynoglossus semilaevis
TTTTTTTTGGAACCGAGTGGGGGGCGGGTTTGGATGTTTCGGCGGGCAAGTTTTGGCCCCCGAGCCGCCAGTTGATGATCGCTACTATATGGTATTTGGCTGCCCAGTAACAATCTAGCAGCCCATTATGTCCTATTCAAGCAGAAGACGTGCATTACGGTCATTCATAACCATCAAAAGCCACTAATACACATACGTGCACACACAGCACACCAGTCTCCTTTCCTGTCCCCCTGCTGATGGGTGTCATCCATCATACTCTCTGTCTGTTAGTAGTTCCATATGTTGAATGCCAACCACAGTGAATAGAGACAGCTGCGACATCAAGCCTGGACCTGCAGTGCTGGGACAACACCAGATCTCTGTCCAGCAGCTGCGGACAACCTGGTCCACCACTTGGGACCCCGACCTCTGCAAACTAATGCAGTGAAATCAGTGCCGCTGGATCAGGTGGACGAAAAGGTTTTCCAACGTTGTTGGCAAGAGCGAACAGAGAAACGTCAGCGCGTGAGATACAACAGTGCCGTGCGATATCCTGACAGAGAGTACAATCAGGAAACCAGTGATGCTTGCAGAGCCCCGGTGTCCTTTTTGACATCGAGCATAGCGTCCAGTGGCTGAGTGATGCCAGATGCTAACCAATTAACCTTTATGAAAGAGAATTAGGCTGCAATAACACTGCTCAACCTCAGCGGGCGGCGGGCCATGTGACAGGGATGTACGTGGTTTCAAATACTGTACACGTATGCATGTGCAAATTTTTTTTTTCGTTTTTTTTTTTTTTTACACAAGACAGAGACACCTTAAAATTCCAAGTCTATTTCCTTACGTGCAGTAAAAACTAAGCAAAATGGAGAAGCGAGACAAGGTCGCAGCACCAGAGTGCTGAGCTCTGTCCCACGTTTCTTTGTCTCATGGCTCCATGAACAAGAAGCTGTCGCAAGTGACCGTTATTTATAGGTTCATCCAGTTCTCAAATCAAAGTGCACTTTGCTTTCACTTCTCTGCGACCATGATTTCAGTCTACAGGACTGAATCTTGGTTAAAAGTGTGGACACGGCAGCATTTTTTCTTAAACCAATGTGTAACATTTATCTGTAAAATCTTGGGTTTATGATGATGAGGATGGTGAGGTGTTGATGTCTAGAGCTGGGCTTTGACCTTTTGACCTTTGACTTTTATTGTCTAGGACCTAAGTGAGTGAAATATTTATGCATATGCATAAGAGAATTGTCATGAAAATGATTTTACTATCCACCACTGTAATTTTAAATTGTGAAAAAAAATCTCTATATATCTTCTACTTTAGTTTAAAAATGTCTCCTTTTCCTTCAGATAATTATTTCTTTTATTTCTCCTCCGTTTTCTACCAGATCACATCCTGCTTCTTTGCCTCAAATTCTTTGAGCTAAAGTTTTTCTGAGTCAACTTTGAAAACAGAAATAAACAGATCAACAATTGCCAAAATGACTATAATTAAACCTCGACAAAGCTGCTCAGAGTGATGAGTCCAACACGTAACGACAAAGCTGCTCAGAGTGATGAGTCCGTAGAGCAACAAAGTAAGACTCTTTTTGACATTTTTAAAATCTGTCTTAGATCATTCCTTATTACTCATAAGTTTTTAACATTTTAACTTTTTTTTAAGACTCTTTTTGACATTTTTAAAATCATTCCTTATTACTCTTATAAGTTTTTAACATTTTAAGCTCAGCTTTCTGAGGGTCACGCTAATTGTGTTGGTGACTTTGTGTTTTTGCTGCAAGAAGACCAGATGGTAGGTGTGTTAAATATTTATCCTCTTGAACATACTAGCACAGCCCGCTGTTATCTCATACTTACTTATTTGCTAAAGTACTCCATACACCACAAAACAGGAAGGACAGGACACTATTTAAAAATACATATTTTTAAAGCTAGCTCCGAGATTTATGGTAGAGACAAACAAACAATGATAAATATACTGCATCTCCTGCTTCCTCCGCAATACTTTTCCTACATTATGCTAGGGTAAAGATAACAGAACTGTTGATCGATATTGCCTAAAATGTGTTACTTACCCCAACTTTAATGCAAATAAATCTGTGCGCTGGTGATAGGATAAAGTGGTGCGTGTATGAAGGACATTTAAAAGTTGTTACAAGTTCGTGAACGTGACTTTGTTGAAATGATGAATGCATTTGCTGCGGAAGCTCATCTTTCTAACAGAACCTTTGTATCGGGAGAACAAACTGAACAGTTCAAAATTTCAGGAAAAACAAAATATCGAAAAAACACCTGAGAAATTTCCCAGCCTTTCTTTTTAGATCTTTGTTCGTTTCCAAACCACAACAGATCGAATTTTGTTCAGGGTAATGAGTAAAAACGGGAAGAGACTGATAAACAATAAACATCAACTTCAACGCCAATCCCACGCTGAAGTGGTTCCAGGTATTAACTCGGTTGTGATCATAAATTGCCGCTGTAAAAGCGGAGCGAAGCGAGGGAAGTAAAAGCACAGTTTTTCACCTCTGTACTCAAACCTTTAAAAACATCATGCTGTGCAGTTTTTGTTTTGTTTTTTTTACTTCTCAGCAACAGCTAATGCAGTGTCTGTTTTCCAGTGGCTGAAACAGTTTCATTTCTCTGAGTGGCCTTGACTGAGGAATGAAATCTTAGGATACGACTGCCCAAAACCCACGCAGCTTTCTTCTAATTCATCCTGAAGTCGACTAATGTGTGTTCAGGTGCATGTGTGCTACTTGGCAAGACTCACCTCGACCAATGGCTGCAACAGTTCCGTTTGTTCTCCCCTGACGTCCAGTGCCACGGCCACTGAGGCGAAGGGACGGCTGGCCATCTGCTGACGCTCCCTCATCAGTTGCTGGTGAAACAGAAAATCAAACACAGATGTCGGTTGAGCTGCGCAGTGAACATAATCAGTTTAAGTAATACCACGATCATTACTGCGATACATAAACGTTACGCAAGTGTTTTTCAGTAATATAAACAACCCCAGTGTATGTTTTTGTGCTGGACGTGGTCTCATATCAAACTGTAAACTTTACTTTGAGCAGAGTGGATGGGATTATAGTACACGTCGAGAAAAAAAAAAGATGTGTTCACGCACAGGGATATACAGCCCTGGGCTACTGCAGTGCTGAGTGAGAAATCAATAGTAAATATCACTGGAGAAACACTTAACGACTATCTATAGGCACTCCTGCACCGAAGCCTTATATCACATGTAACAATTCCAATGGATTTCAATGGGCCACATACAGCTTACAGTCATACAATATGTTGACCTTCACATACATGAGAAAACAAATCAGCCTTACACGGATTATATTCAATACAAATCACAGGTGAAAGCAGAACAATATCTGCTCAGGTAAGACCATTTTCCCAAGGAAACATACACTCGCAGGTCCTGAAACGAAATGTGCGACACTTTCATCAGCAATGCAGTGGGTGATCAATATCTAAACAGCTGGCCACTTTAAGGCCAAGGACATCACAGATTGGTATTGGATTTGTGATGATCCTAAGTGTGCGGCATTAAGATCAAACAGTGCCTCGGATTACTAAAATCATCAAGCCATGGTTATGGTAGGGAGAAATAACTTAGAAAATAACAGAGCAACCGCTCTGTACTCCCATTGATCAGCCATGAAAATATATATAATGGAAATGTTCCTTGAATTCCTTCCTTGAGTTCCTTGAATATACAGTATATATTGAATATATATATGGCATGCCGTTCAGGAAATTAATCCTTTAATATATATATATACAGAAAATCTGAATATATAAACAAAAGGTCTGAATATATATACAAAAAGTCTGAATATATATTCAAAAAGTCTGAATATACATACAAAAACTCTGAATATATATACAGGAAATTGAAACCTGTTTGACCACACTACCCCAATCGGGGCAGAGCTACGACTGCTACGTCCGGCCAGAGAAGATAACAGTCATAAGATGGTTAAGGATCTAAGCTCACTGTTGTGGGGGATTCAGAGTAATGTAATGATTGGAAATATATTATTTCTATAGTACATATATACATACACATATATATACATATATACATAATATATATACATATATACACATAAAATACATATACACATATATACATAATATATACATATATACACATAAAAGAATTTTATAAAATCAATCATTTCTTTTTTTTTTTTTTTACAGAACTTGGTTATTTAAAAAAAATATCAAATACTACATAATACTACTGTAATACTGCAATATTAATTGTTCCAAAAAGTTCTCTGTCTTTCACCAACCACAGCCTGACACGTTACCGACCAGTGTAGTGTTGTATGATAGAGAGGGAGGTGACAGGAAAGTTCACGCTGGCTCCATGTAAGCGTCACTGTTTTTGAATCATTCCCCCAGGGAGGAAAAGAAAGAACAACAGCCAGATGAAATTGAGATTGATCACTTGATTGATTTTTTTTTCCTTTTTTTCGCAGCTCAGACTTTTAAAACTTCAAATCTCAGGGCCAATATCGGATTGTTGTACACGGCTACCATTAAACATCAAAACCCAGCTACAACAAACGTACAGTTGTAAGCTGCTGGGCCACCCGAGGTCAAAGTGAGGAATGTTGCCCTTTTCTGGAAGATAAAAGCAGAATAGAAGGGCCCAGTGGGTC
This sequence comes from Cynoglossus semilaevis, assembly GCF_000523025.1. Taxonomy (NCBI): domain Eukaryota; kingdom Metazoa; phylum Chordata; class Actinopteri; order Pleuronectiformes; family Cynoglossidae; genus Cynoglossus; species Cynoglossus semilaevis. The sequence continues at coordinate 1,038,419 of NC_024314.1, forward strand.
TGTTTAAAAAAGAAAAAAAAAAAAAAAAACAAAACAGGAAAAAAAACAAAACTCTGGGCTTATTACAGTTTTCAGCACAAAGGACTCAAATCTAACAACATACATCCCAAATGTCAGATAGCGGTAATGTTATTTATCATTTCGCCGAATTCATTTGCAGCAGAAGCAAAGGTGGGAGAGTGTGGGCTCGGTCTCAGCTCTGTGTTCGCAGCGTGCATCCGAAATGTGCTGGGAATACACTCGTCAAAAGGGCCCGGACAATACCAGAGAGAATCTGGAAATGAATACTAAGTTAATGACAAAAGGCAAGAGTGAACTCTGTAAAACCAATTAACGTTTGTGCAATGACAGACTGATTTTGTCAAGAATACAAGCTGGAGCCATTCACAGTCGCGATAAGAGTGTGCGTGCGGTGTATTGCGTTGTGACTAGATTAATTTGGCAAGTGAGTGCATGAATTATCTGTCCAATGAATACAGCATTTTGTTCCTGTCATTTCTTTCTATGAAAGGGGGGAGGGTGGTGTCAGCCCGCCTCTGAGCAACTTCTACACCTTAGGAGGTCACTTTGCCCTTTGCAAAGATCACTGGCTCTGCCTTCTGTCAGCAAGAGAAACACCAAATAAAGTGAAACCCTATGAAATGAATGGTTAAATAATGAGTAGCAAAATCTGAGATGTTAACTTTTTTGTTCGAGCGGATGTGTAAACACGGTAATGCAGGCTACGAACTTACTCTAATGCCACAAAACAAAACATATTTTTAATGTAATATATTCAATTTGTAGAAAAAAAAATCAATGCTTTTTGTTTTAGAAATTCCATTTAAACCCCTCAGGGGTCTACCGAGGGCGTCCCACTTGTAATCATTATGTGTAACTTTTAAAGAACCGCCAACTTTTAAACGCACCAGGGACAATCAAGGTGAGCAGGGGCTTAGGAGTGGGATAATCGTATTATAACAATCAATGAACACTGATTGAGCTCTTGAAAAAAGACGGAGGGAGACCACCGCTTGGGGACATTTGGTCAGAAATGTGCGAGTTTAAATTTGGTCAGAGCAGCTTTAGAAAACGGCTGGCATTTAAGGTGTCTTCGATGATGAGATTTGGAAGAAAGATGGTTATTACAAATAAAATCGGTTTTGAGCTTTTTTTTATAAAACGTTAAGTCTGGGTCAATAACATAATTTAATCGCTTTAATCGCTAACTTTTAATTTCGGTATTTGCTACAGACTCATTACCCGCTTCGTTTACATCCAGAAGGGGAATGGAGTGCGTGCTAACGTGCGATTGTGGAAGAATGTCGGTTTTTTTCATTGCAATGACGATACTTGTTGACGATATTTACAGCTAATGCGAGAGCGCTAGTAAAACAACGGGCCGCTGCACAAAGGCAAACGTGCATTGTGCAGCGAGAGGTGTGTCTGCTCGTGTTCGCATCAGTGTGTAAAAGAGAGATAAAGAGGGAAGAAGATCCGTCCTTTTCGTCCGTGTGTAAAACGGCCCTTTGTTGCGGCGGTGTGAAATGTCAGCTACCCCCTCCTACCCCGCTCCCCCCACACATGTATTTCAAAGAGGTCAGACTCTGTCCTCCGCCCCGACATTTACAGCTGTTGTCTTTTCATCCCAACGTCCACCAGTTCCTCGTCAAATGTTCTTGGCAAAGATGATTGCAACTTCTGCGTCATTTCCACTTCCAAAAGGAAACGTTTTTATCTCATAGGCACATAAGGAATGAGATTAAGGCAGGAAATGCTTCGCTTTACTTCAGCTAAACTTCTCCTAAAAATGCTGGTTTAAAAAAAAAATTAAAATGAACCCAACCATCTTCACGTACAAATCTGCATATGCCACCGGGCTGGCTCAGTGTGCCGTGATTATGGACCTCATTACGTCCCATTCATTCGGTCCGTGTCCTTATGTCAGATGGGACTTACGCGCATTAGATGGATCCCAGCCTAAATCCATCTATTGCCCATTTCAGACAAGTGTTATAAGTGCATGGGCTCTTGACACCCACTTTTAATTTAAACGGACACAGTGCGCAGTGACGACCCGATTAGCTCACAGACGAGAAATGACGCATTTGTCTTACACTTGGCGCCAGCTCGACAAAATTGAATAATTGCATGTTCCACTTTCATAAATGTCCTGATACAATTATTTAAATATAGAGTATTTTTAATGTCTAAAAAAGACATATTTGAGAGGCCACTCGATTTCTTTTCTATATGTTTTTCTAGCTAAAGCAGGCGGAGGAGGAAGTTCATGGGTGGAAAAGTTCCCAAATTTAGAGCCGTCCCTTAAAACAATGTCTCTGTATGTAAATCCTGAACGGGTCTATATGAAAACACAGAGGCATTAAGACTCTAGTGAAATAGAAGATGTGGATACGATGGCAAAGTAGCATCATATTTCATACATAAACTTGATTTTAAATCAATATTTTACTGCAAAAATAAAATACTGCATACTTATGTTGGTATTATTATTTATCTGTGCATTCCTTCTTCTTCCGGCTGTTCCCTTCAGGGGTCATCACCACCTTCCTCCATCTCACCCCATCCCCTGCTTCTTCTCTGAAACTCTTAAGTTTCGGTGCGTAACTACTGGTTTTCTCAACTGAAAAGCTGCTTCAAGCGCTGGAGTGCACACTTCAATCTACGTCACTCTTGACACTTGACTTTGTGTGAAAACTTCACTTCACAGCTTTTTAGCTCCTATAATGTAGGACACTTGGAATTCCAGCAGCAGTAGCTCTAATGGGGTTTCTTTTTCCATTAAGGAGCGTAAACAAAACAAATGTTCAAAAAGAATGGCGCAACAGGTTTTTTTTACGATTGAGAAGGGTGAGAATAAAAAAAACAAAAAAAAAAAAAAACCAAAGGTCATGTGAGATGTCAGTGTGGACGATGAATCATCATTTATGTACTATCTGCACATAAAAAGTACGATGGAGTATTATGAGCTTTAAGGCGTAAATTTGTGAGAATAAAATCAGAATGCTGCAGACAAAAAAGGGGCATACAAATTTGAGAAAAAAATTGCAAAATTATAACAAAAAGTCATGATTTTACAAGAAAAAAACTCTTAGGTTTAGTAGGAAAAACGTGTTAATTTATGCACGTGTCTGGGTCAGAAATAAGGAGATGCTTCATCTTATGGCTCATCAGCCTCACCTCATAATAAACAGCAGGACACTGAAAAGATATTCTGAACTGATGAAAGAATCCCACTGACCTGGGTGAGGTTCGCGATCGTACGAAAACGCTAACTTCTGTTATCACCGGGATAAACAGCATTTATTAGACTAGTGGTTTAGCTAGTCTAATAAATGTGAGCCCATCTGTCTACATTCATTTTTATTGCCTTTAATTCTTTGGTTCGCCACGAGTTGAACTGACTTTTTTTTTTTTTAAATCATTCTTTTTTATTTTTAGTTGATGTTCATGTGTCAAGTAAAAGAACATAAAATTCCTGATCCAGTGATTACGGATGTCGTCCCCGAAGGGGAAATGAATGCTGGGAGCTTTATTAGCAAACTGCGGGTCATTAGACTGGATGCTTCCAGCCCTGAGGTTATCATGACAGAATGGGGGATTGACTGTAAATGGAGAATAATTAACTGCTCCTAGAATAACTACCGACCATTAGAGGTGGGGGGTTTAGGTGTCGGGAGGTGAATTTGCAAACACTTTTCCACTTTCTCAAATTTTGTTTTTTTTTTTTTTGCACAACTTCTTCTTCTCATCATTCCCCGTTTCTTCTTCCTCTCTCCACAGCTCCAGCTGACACATCACTGAATACACCATCACAGTAACTCCGCTGGCTTTCACCACGCATTTTCAAATGCATCGAAATAAAGACATAGTCTCATTTGCCTGGAGACACATACTTCCTTACTAGTCTCATTTGCCTGGAGACACATACTTACTCGGAAATATGTGTCGTAGTGAATTCGAAATTGGAAACTCAACAATTTTTTTCAACTGAAAAATATATTTTTCGACAGCTTTCTAAAATACTGACATGTACAAAAAGTATGGTAAATAGTCAACCGCATAAACTTCCATCAGAATGAACTGATAGAATCACTGCATAACATCCGGTGCGACAGAATTCAGAAGCGTTCAAATCTCTTAGTGCCTCAAAGATGTTTTTCTTCTACTCTCACAGCTTATAGAAAGTGTTTTCTCCCTAAACCTTATATGGAATATATTTGCAAAATGATGACTGCAGTTCTTATACAAGGCCAAATTTGCTAATGTTGTGAGCACTGGAGCTGTCAATCAAAAGCAGAGTGGGTTTTGATTATTTATGTCTCGGCTCCGTCCAGAAACACACCTGAGACAATGACAGAAATTTGAAATCTCATTTCAAACATACTGTTACGACGTGCGTTCACCAGCCGAACGCTCAGTGGAGAACATGACATCACACATTAGACCGAATCGCGCAACGTCTCCTATGCAACTCCCTCGTACTTGCAGGATGAATGATGAGTACATTTAGAAACAAGTGAAGTGTCTGTGGCCTTTTGACAGCGGAACACAACCAAAATGGACTTACTTCTCTCCGCCGTGAAGCCCAGCAGGTCTGTTTTATCTTCCACACAACGGCGGCCACGAGAAGCAGCGACAGAAAACAGCTGAAAGAAAAAAAAAATGAGAAAAAAAAAAACAAAACAGGAATTTAAAGGTTTTGTAAATTTACCATTGCACGAACCAGGAATAAAAATTGAAAAAAAAAAAAAAATTTTAATGAATCAACCAATCACACATTTTAAAAAAAAAGATAAAAATCATAAAATAAATAACTGCAAATCTACAGAGACCTAAAGAATAAAATTATATCAAATTATTTTTTGTAGACAACATGCATTGAAAGCATCAAAAACACAATCGTTTTGCTCATCGCGTGTTTTTTCTTTAATTTTCTCACTGAATCTAAAATACAAATCATAAGATGTTAGTATGATATTAAACTATTTTCAAAAAAATCAACTACACCCATGAGGATGTAGAACACTGGTGATGGGAGACTACATATTTTGGCTGATTACTTCAATTAATAACCCAACAGTGACATCATTAGTCAAAGGAAAAACATGACAGATTGGGAGCTTCCACTTCATTATCCCGCTGATAGACAGTGCTGTAAAGATGCTGATTTGCTCAGAACTAAAAGCTGGTCCGAGCAGCACAGTGGACTCATTCATAAATGATCAGGTTATTTTAGACGGCTGTTTTTTCTCTCTGCATCAGGCAGGTATCTCCAAAGTTCAACTTCCACAGAAAAGGATATCACTTTTACTCTGACAGTGGAAGTTCATTCCAATTCATTTTCTCAAATGCCTCATGGGGATACATTTATATTTCTGAGTCTGAAAAGAAAAATAATTTTATGTCAAAAATGTAATGACAGCAGAATGTGGATCTTTGATTCAAAAGGAGGAGATGTGACCGTGCGTCTGAGGCCGGTAGGAATAATTTTGACTGGACCTGAAATGCACACGGTAATATGACCCATGAGCCCTGGTCTTTAGGGACCGGCCGGGATCTAAAACGGGAAGTGGGGTCTTAGAAGCGCATATCACCAGAGACACACGACGGGCTCTGCTTTCATGGGACAATTTTGTTTTAGATTTCAGTTTCCCTCCCCGCACCTACTCCGATTGTGATCTTTGAAGGCGGCGATAAGGCCTGTGGGAAAAAACAGCTTCTCTTTTTCAAGCTGAGAGGAGGCGGCAGGGTGAAAAGACTTTCAGAAAGGGAATTGGATAAAAAAAAGTTTTGAGTGACGGGAAAGTTTGGATACCCCATCACCTGACTGGACAGAAAAGTCTCTAACACCTCGAGACATAACAGTTACAAACTGAGGATGGCATTTCACTGATGTGTGTTTACTTTTACATTATTTATAATAAATTGTTGCAGCTCTTGCCTGCAGCAAAAAGGTCACAGGTATGACCCCCGGTTTGTCCGTCATGAGTTTGATGTGTTTTTCTGGACAAAGGCCTTGGGGGCTGGACACTCAAAAAAAAAAAAATGAAATAGGTAGAAGAAGAAACAAGCTGTCACTTGTCACAGCAGTATCTTGATTCCAGCTGTCAATCAAGATGCGCCAGTTCAGATATTTGTATATGCTTCATTTTATTTGAAAAAATAAAATTTTGCGTGCGGGGCTTTGGCCCTGAGGCAATGTCCCTGTCATTGGTGTGGAACCCAAGGGTTCACCTCCTGGGCAAGAGGGCGGTTGGCGCCTTCTAGTGGACTCACCACCCGCAGGAAAGATCAGCGGGGTTGGTACGGTGCAGCGTGATTTGGGTGGCGGTCGTGGAGACCAACCGGTAACGGATAATCAAAATGGATGGTTGGATGTAAAATCTTTCGTTGAATTTTTTTTTTCTTCTAAATTACAAAACATTTCAGGCGACTCCATTCTAATTCCTAGCAATCCCATTCGGGGTTGCAACCCCAAGGTTGAGAAACACCACACACACTCGCATGTGCAGTCGCAGTATTGAAGCCAACTGTTCTCATTAGTATAATCCAGACCCTGTGGTCCCTTTCTCTGTGTCTGCGTAGAAGAGCGCGCTGTTTACGTTTCCGAAACATCCAATCAAAAGGAATGAATGCTCATCATCTAAGATGAGTATCTCGCAGGCATCACTGGGTAAATTAATATGTATGTTGATGAAGTCGGGGGGAAAAACGAGGAGGCGGCGAAGTAAACAAATGTCTCGGAGGCTTTTGAGAGACGGGTGATGTCATATTTCAATAAAGTCGGTGAGGTTTTTTTCCCTCATTCGTATGCCGTCACTTCTTACACGAGAAGAGAAACCCTGTGGGGTGAGTTGACATTTTATCATCAGGCTGATTATGTTTCCCGCAGGTTCATCTCTTACACGCAGACACACCCTTGACACATGGCTTGTGAATGCGAGGCCACCGCCTCTTTCCTAGTTTTACGGGTCAGTGCGACTGGACAATGACGAAAGACAAAGACTTTGAGGAAATCTCTACAGCCTGCATCACAAAGACGAAAACACAATGACTGATAGGAAGGGAAAACGAAAAATGGAAATATGTGGCCGTTATCTAAAAGGAACAAAATATATTTTAATAAAGCATTAAAAATAAATCTAAATTAAACAAATACATGTTGTGAAAAAAAGTTAACTTTCTAGAGGAAAATAAAAGTGTCTGACTTCTTAAGCTAAACACACTGGTTGCACAAACGCCAGATGCGAGCAAATGTCAAATGCATTTGAGATAAAGTAACCTTTGTCCTTCGTTCCTTCCCCTCCAAGAATTCCAGGGTTTTGACTGCCTAACAGTAATATGATCAGATAGCAGCAGCAGATAACCCATGCTGAAACGGCTCTTTGGCAAAGTTATTGTGGATTGGCCAATGATGGGCAGGTGCCTCAGGCAAAGACAGTCTTCAATTCCTTCCCTGACACCGACACAGAAAATACATTTGTCCATCAGCCGCTCTGAGCAGCGCACCTTAGAATGACAGGAAATGGGCTCGGACACATACAAATTCACACAGCATCGGAGTTTACTCCACGATGAGGCGGTTTGGTATGAAATAACAATTTGCCGCTGTGCAATCTAAGATTTGGAGAATTGAAGAAGTGGAAAACGTATTATTTTTGCGTGTGTAGTCGTCAGCCTTTGTTACAGCGGATCACAAAAATATGAGTGGGGGGCCCAGTCCCCTGCACGTTCTGCAATTTGACAGGTGCCCATTGAATAATAGAAAGTGAATAAGAAAAGCCATGCCTCTTGTAAGGCTGCACTTACATGTCAAAGGAGTGGTTGTCTATCACTGCGGACTTTGTAGATTGAGTTACTATTGTTGGAAACGCTACTGTAATGTGGTGTCTGCACTCTAACCAACAAAGTCAGTAACCTGCTGGCGGCTTTAGCTACGGCAGCTAACGGCACGATTTTGCTCGTTTTGATCTCTAGTAGTCGCACTGTAAAAAACGTTGCTATCTAACCCTAACTCTGTGTACCATTCTTTTTATACCTCTCTCTGTCACTTTAAAACTAACCCGTAATTTACATACGATTCTGCAGTTTCGAGTTCCTAAGATAGCTCTAAGACGTGCTCCAACGTTAAAAAACAAAAATATTCTCAACACTGCCATTAGGATAAAAACATTGTTAACATTTAAAGGGCAACGGAAAATTGCTGCCTTAGAGACAGAAGCAGCATTTTTATGAACACTGGTTAACACTGCATAACTGGTTTAACAAGCTCAGGTAACTCAATACCAGAGACAGGAGTGGGGGGCTCAAGTTTTGGGTTGTGAATCTATCACAATACAACTGTTGGGGAAAGAGCTGAGACAAATGGCTTGTGTGTGTGTGTGTGTGTGCTTTTATTTCACGCACTTACCTGAAAAAAGTTACAAAGAACTGGACGAGGTCCATAATACTGTTGTGTTGGGAGAAGGCGATCTGAGAAAACGAGAGGGGAGGAGAGGAAAAGAGAATGAGAAAAAGTGAGGTGAGGTGTGGAGAAAAAAAGAAAGGACAAACAAGAAAAAGAAACACTGGTTATTAAATGATGAGGCAAATGTAACATTTCGCATTCAACAAGTCAAATATGTAATAAAATAAATAATTCAATTCATGTTTATTTTATATTACGGTATTTCTAAAAGGGCAGATTACCTGTTCATTTTTAACATCAGGAGCCCACAACTCCCCTGAAATGTCTAGCAAGTGATTTAAAAAAAAAAAAAAAAAGAAATACTGAACTACACTAAAGCACTGTGGTCAGTTTAGGACGCTGCAGTCGTTCTTTTTTCATAATATCATTATCTGAGAGGTTTCTTTGTGATTAATTTTCAGCTTTGTCCATTTGATCATGTAAAATAAAATGTCTAATTCTAAAAAGAAAAAAAAAATGTCTCTGCGGTTGCCAGAAATGTGTGATGTCAAAATGGGTCAAATAGGGTTGGGAACCACAGCTTTAGGCCTTCAAGTCATTACAGGTGAAGTGAGGTACAGCTGAATATGCAAGACCATCACGCAGGTAATAATTTAGCAGCATGGAACTACTCATCTGTCGTCTTGAGATGGATTCAAACACAGTATAAAAATCAGTTTTTTGGTCAGTTGAGTTAGGGCTACTGGAACCAAAGGTGAACAGAACAGAGCAACCTCTCTGCAGAGACCTGAAATAACTTGGAGATATGATTTGCGATTATCCGTTTCAGACGGGTTCATAATCGGATTCAAAGTCTCTGACGGACGATCAATACTGATTCCATTCACAAACTTTTACCCTGTGATTTTAATCAAAGGACAGATGAGGACTCAGTGATCTGTACCTGAATGTTCACTGACACGGCTAACTCGAGTCCAAAGCACACATAATGTGTCTATTAATTCGGAGCAGGGTCTTTTGTTAAGCACCCATAATCCCTCTCTTCACCTCTGATGGGGTCAAAGCCATACACGTATACTGTATGTTCTTCAATTATCAGCCTTCACTACTAGAAAAAGTATTCAATTCTTCTGAGACATGGACTGCAGACCAAAGACATCTCCAAAACATAATAAGAGAAGCGATTTCTAGACATTTCAGACGACGCTATATGAATTCCAGGCGAACCCGCGTGGGTTCACGACCCCAAGGTCGAGAAACACCAAAGATAAATATTCAAATAATTTACTGCTACAATCTTTATATCTGAAAACAAAAACTCCAAATGTAAATGCCGCACGTTTTTTCCCGTTTGGCATTTCAGAACATCTGTGGACGCCAACTGCGGTGACGTCCAGTGATTGTTCTCCGTCTCTGAATATTCCGGATGCTGAAAGCAGTCTCAGATTCTGGTTTATCTCATCCGTGTCAACACTCACCTCCCTGGGTCATAAAGGCAAGCAGGGAAACAGAGATCTTATCCCGTTATAGACGCTATTGGCTTTAACGACCCGAGCCAGTCCACAATAAACAAGTGACTGCTGGCCAGGAAATCTAATAGAAAACTATTACTGGGGCACCTCCACAGATGGACCGACCCCAAAGACATTATCAGCCCACCATGGTCCAGGCATCCACCATATGAGAGGAAGGAACAGAACAAATATAAAAATCAATAAATGGGGAAGGACTAATTACCAAAAAGGATATGGTGTGTTATTACTACCGATGATAACTGCATCTATCATATTACTCATATTTGCCATCTGCTGAGTTGGGCGTTTTTGAAAAAACAACATTGTGACAATTATATAAAAGAGAGTTTTTCTTTTTCTTTTTTGTCCTCCAACAGATCTGAGTCAGTAAATCCTTAATTGAAAGCAAAATAAAAACATGAAAACATTTATATTTATAGGAATCTCATAACTAAAAATCAAACTGCTATTTCTGGTACATTACATTTTTAAATCAGGGGTCACCAAATGTGTTGTCAGAGGGCCAGACAACTTAGGGGCCGGACACTAAAATTTACAATAAAATAAAAATATTTTTCTAAACCTGTCGTGGGCCGGATTGGAGGGTTGCCGACAACTGATAATTGCTGGTGTACATGGTCGTTTGTCTCTACATGTCTTTGTCTCTTTGGATTGACTGTTGAAGATCACTGCTTTAGATATCGTGTTGTTATTCCTATAACTATAACTACGTATGTCTTTAACACATAAACAAAAAAGTGATTTTTGTATTAGCATGTGCATGAATTTGTAACAATAACTGGGGTCCATACATATAAATATACTTGGAATATATACTGAAAAAGTACATAGGAGAGTCAATATTCTCTGCACTTTATTATCCCTATTATTATTCATTATTGAGTAGTTAACTTTCAAACGGCAATAAAGAAAAACCTAAATCTGACATTTAGTCATCCAGTTACATTTTATATATTTCTCCAAGAAACTTTCATGAGCCTCTACCTATTTAATAAACCCTGTGACGACCGAACTAAGTTACATGAAACATTTACCTGCAAAACTCAATTTATTCATTTATTTTTTAGTGTTTAATTTTTTACCTGACAAAAACTAAATCATCTCTGCTCAGAGGAGGCAGAAAAGGTTCAACTGTGCTGTAATTGGGCCTCTACATCCCCCATTGAACCTGTAATTGAAATAAAGTGCACTTCAAATCACCCTGAGCAACAGCAGAGCTCCGGTGTCGCCGCACTCTCCAGGTACTGTTTAAAACTGGGACTTTCTTTTTCCAGTAACTGGAGATGTGTAACATCCTGTCACCGGCTCTTTTTTTTTTTTTTTTTTTACTCACCTGGATTTTGATGGGCCATGAGAAGTTACTGACGTAGACATAAAAGGTGATGTTGGGGTTGCTTCTGAAGGTGAATTTCTCACAGGAGAAACTGTCTCGGTATTCCTTGATGTTAGTTTTGGACACGATGGGCACCTCCTCCCCGGATATGGTTCCAGCTGTCGGGGCAGAGAGTTCAGGTTCAAAACACTGGCGTCTGGTGCTGGCAGAGCTCAACTACTGTAAACGGCGAATGGATATGACGCTGCACTGGCTGCAACGTATCATTAGAAATCCATTAATGGGTTCATCAAGAGCTCGGAGACAACAGGAAAGCTCTCACGGCCAATTATCGTTACGTCTGGAATGCATTAAATGCATTCGATTTGAATTCAAACAGGCCGGTTTTATTGTGTAATTATAGCTGCTGTCCGTTACAGTTAAATTGACATGGATGTGGGGGGGAAGAGTGCGGCTGGAAAAGGGGGACCGAAACGAAACGCCGCTGTCCACAGGTCAGAACTGAGTCACCACCACACAGCGCTCATTTGCATCCCTGTCGCTAGCGTTCACTAACGCACTTAGCAAACTCGACACCTAGGAATTTGTATTCGACGTCCTCCGGGCAAACAGAGACTGTTCGGGGGGGTAGTAAACTGCAAAGATCAGCTCTTTATTATAGTACTTATAAATTCGTGTCCATCTAATTATCTCAAGTATTCCTAAGTGTGCGCCATTTAAATTCTTGTTGGATAGTACAAAAGCAAAATACTAGGGACAAGGTCTGCAAAACTTTCAAGGATCTTTATCAGGAGGAGCCTCAAAGCTCCAAAACATCACAGGTTATAAAATCGTTTGAAAAGAGCTTTAAGCTGTGAAAATCTTATCTTGCTTTTTTTTTTTTGCTTTTTTTTTCTTTGCTGATCGTGAGATTTCGGCGATCCTGTGCTGCCTCCTTAACGTTTAAGAGTTGTGTGTACTCTTTCTATTTTTGTTATAACATCAGAACAGCAGTCAGAGATTGCAAATAACACAGGATAAAGTTTTATATATAATAAATTTAAAAAAAAAAATCAATAAAGATTTCAAAATGGAGAGGAAACCATGGGATCATTTAAGAAATAATAATTAACATTTTCTGAATGTGTAAATGATTTAGATCATTCATTTCCGTCCTCATCACGTCAGTAGCTCCTCAACATTGACATTCCTCGCCACGACTCTGAAACAAAAGTAGTGAAAATGACAGCTCGAGCGCGGCTACGTGTGCACGTTTATCTTAATTGAAATCACCCGCACCCCCACCCGAAGGCGCTCGGCGCTCTTGTCAATTGTGGAGAGGCTCCGGCTCCTTCAGAGACACAATATCTTTGCTGGTAAAAGGGAGCAAACTTCAAATATTAATGACGTCGCTCGGCAAAGGTTAAGGTGGCGGAGAGGCGCAGAAGAGGTTAAAGCATTTTAACGCGGGGAAAATGTCAAGAGTGGAGGAGACGGAGAAAGTGGCAGATGACTTAAGAGGAAGGGAGGGCATGTCATAAACAGTGGCACCGGACCGCTGCAATGTCCTTGGGTGTCTCTTCTCAGGGGACCAATAATAAGCACTCAACAGTGACACAGCACTAACTTCCAAGAGAGAGGGCGCATTGTTGTATCTGCTCCAATTGCTTCTGAGATGTTTCGTTACATTTCACCAATGTGGAAACATTGCCAATTCTGATGTTTGTTTGTTTTAAAAGCCTGCATGAGGATTATGTGTGATTCGGAAAATGCTTTCACAAGGTGGCGCTTAAAATTTCAACTCCGTCTCGGAGATAAAAAAGAAACAGAACATCCAGTCTAGTGGTCTGTACAAATCACCTTGGCGTGGACGGAAATGACCTCTCAATGATGCTCTTACCAGATTGCAGGCACATTAATGTGGGAGTGGCCGCAGGAGACTTGAAAAAGGGTCTGGACGCGATGAGATTTTATAAACTGGCTTTGTGACTTAACATTGTTTAAAAGTCTTGAGATTTCATCTCTTTGTCAGATTGTTTAAAAGTCTTGAGATTTCATCTATTTGTCGGGAACAAAATGAAAAAACCAATAGAGGGAGAGGCTAAAAACACAGGGGTCTGCCATACTCAGCACCTATAAAACTACAGACTGTAATCAACATAAGGATCATGTTAGCAGATGGTCTGCGCACAGCAAGTTCGTTGGGACAAAGCGCTAAAAGATGGTACCTGTTGATCCCACGGACCAGGTGATGTTGAGGTTGAAGTTGTTTGACGCGTTGATGGACATGTCCAAGTTCTTGTTTGCCTTGGGAAAATGAACATGAAAATGCTTCAATAAGATTAAAAAAAAATTACAAAAAATATACACATCATTGTCAAAAGAAAGATGTGCAATAAGGGCAGGGACACATCATTGTCAAAAGAAAGATGTGCAACAAGGGGATACTTTTCACTAGAACAGAACTTTGACTTTTTTTAATTTTTTTCAGTCAAGGATTCAAAGATAAACAATAGTTGTATTGTTATTTTATTCATTGAAAAAAGATTGTTAAAATAATAGTTTAAAATAATAGTTTAAGAGCAGTGGTTCTCTGACTTTTTCTACTATGTACCACCATGATGACCAACATTAGAATATAGCAGATTTATTCAGTTGAAAATGTAAAGATGAAAATATTAATTTTTTTACCACTAGAGAGTGCTCGCGTACCACTGGTGGTACACGTACCACAGTTTGAGAACCACTGGTTTAAGACAATGACATGGCACAAAAGTTCTCCATATGTTGCTCACTAGCGCCCCCCCACCCACCACAACATTAAGGTGTCAGATGTCACACGTGCTTTAAAATAAAACCTCATCGTTGGTTCACTTCCTGGTGTCTGGTACAAAAGTGTTGGGTTACCTGCTCAGGTGAGGCCATAAAGTTGATGGCAGTGTAGTAATTGTCATCTTCTTGGATGAGACTGAAGGTAAACTGGTAGTCAATTAGAAGATTGTCTATAAAATAAAAAAGAAAGAAAGAAAGAAAGTAAGTATGTACAAAGCCTTTCAGTGTCAACGTGGAACACACAGATCGACAGAGCTGCCAGCTGTGGTCTTTTCACTCAGGTTTATCCTGTGACAGCACAAACAAATGGTGAGGAATCAAAAGCTATTGTCGGACGGATAAAGACAAGTGAAAGGAAAATGTCTGTAATCATATCCATCGAGTGCAATCAGGGCGTACAATTTTCTCATCAAGTCGACCACATGCGGGAATACCTGACCCTGACAGCATGCTTCAAAAGGTGTGATTAAAGGGAAGGTTTTTTTTTATTATTATTATTAATTGAGAACATATCGTCACAAATTGATTTGATGTTATCTAAAACAATGCCCTCAAATCGAGGCAATGTCTAGCCAGTGTGTAAATCTATGGTTCGCAGTCTGTCTGCGTTAGTGCAACTTCAACATCTTGATAATACTATAATAAAACTCTAAAGGCAACCATTTTGAACGAAAAGTTTTGAATCACTGCTCGTCACTATTTTGCCAAGTCAAACCCCCGATTTAGTCAACTTTCTAAATGAATAGACGAGTAGGTGGAGTGATGGGAGTGAGCGAGAAGACAAGTGGGGGATTTTTTTTTTTTTTTTTTCTCTTCATTTCTTCGCCTTCCTGATTACTTCAGTCACTCGGTCCTTCTGATGCACTTGACATTTTCACATTGAGTTATTCTGTCACAGAACAAGCACCCCTGGTGCCAAAGTGCAAAAATGCACCATCTGCCCCGAGTGGAAGAGTGGAAGTGGAAATAAAGGAGTAGAGGAGAGAGAGAGAGACAGAAGAGCAGAGAATAACCAAAGGAGGTGTGTGACTGTGGGACTGTGTGAGTGTGTGAGTGTGCATTGGTTGCCCGGTGGACAGTTACTCACAGTAACAGGTTCCTCTGAGTGGATTGCCAAGGTAACGGTTCTCTGAGTCACATCTGCAGAGGGGAAAAAAAAGAGCGGAGAACTAGATGAAGGCAAGTGCTAACAGACTGAGAGCAAGAAAGCCTCTTATCAGAATGGGTTGAATCCAAGTGCCGGCGCATTAGCTCCTGCTGTTGGCTCCTCCTCAAGACTCTTACTCCTGACAAGGAGCAAATGATCAGATACTTTCTGAGTTAATTAGATGTTTTTACAAACATTTCTTTATCAAACCCACGCAGAGTTGTGCCACCGACTTTTTTTTACCTATCGCCTGATCATAAACAACTAATATAAAAACGCGCCAGAGAATTTAATTCTTGATTGCAGCACGAACCCAATCAACGGTAATCAAGAATCGCAGTAGGATTATGGGTAAAGTCAGTGGAAAAACACGCTGTGGAAAGAGTTTAAAAGTGCCCTTAAAAAAAAAAAAAACAAAGCTGGAGTTGAGGTTTAAATTTTAACTCTGACATTTAAGGATTAGGGTTTTGAAATTAAACCGTAGGTCTGTTGACACAACAAACCATTTGTATTACTTTAATAACTATTATGTTCATTTATAAGCTAGTGAGAGGTAAAGTTTTCTTAGCAACAACAAAATTTTTATTTACCCAAGGGGTAAAGTTTTCTTAGCAACAACAAAATATGTTCCCAAGATCCCATGGAAGAGGGTTAGTCTCTTCAGTCCAGGTCTATGTAAAATCAGTCTGCTCTCCATTGGAATAAAGACTGTAATTCCACATATTGACCTCTCGGCGCCATCTGTGTCATTAACATTTACCAGTGCCGGGCTGCTATTCACATGTAACTGCGGTGTGTCGTCCAATCGCATCCATCCTCCCACTCACTCACACAACATTGCCCACCCTCTTTCTGTGGGGTAAATCAACAGCCTGCGTCACAAAATGTAGTGAAAGCTTTTATCTGGGGTGACTGAGTAGACGGACGCAGGCACACTAATGAGTAACACAGACTGGTCTGTTGTTATTGGAACTCTGGGACAGAGGCTGAATCAGCTCCATGATAAATGTAGTGCATTTAATAAAGGTAATAAAAACAACACATATGTAGTGAATGTTGTTGTTGCTTTGGTGAGTGGTTAAATATTTTACAGCCCACCGCCCCTGTCATTAAACGCACCGCACAGTGGTATAAATACACAGCAATCTGAATTATCTTTTCTTAGAGATTTTTATTTCACATATGAAAGGCAGAATGAGTTTGTTAAGAATTGTTTAGATTTGTCTAAACCAGCTGTGTCAAACTCATTTCCACCAGGGGGCCACATCATCAATACAGTTCCCCTTGAAGGGCCGGTTGTAAATGTTAGACCTTATAGATACAGTTCCCCTTGAAGGGCCGATTGTTGTAAATGTTAGACCTTATAGATAGGTTTTTTGGTCCAAAAAATGTACTTAATTTTTACAAATTTACTTCATTCAAAGAAAATCCAGTCAAATCCATTCACTGTCTTTATTTAAAGATAATCTGGTAACAACCGGTAACAGGTGGTACTGGCTGAAAAAAGGTCGGGGACCGCTGGTATAGATGTTACTACTCAATTACAGACTAATACATGTATCTGCAATTGATTATTATTTATTCAAGCTGTAAATATTGTTCATTGTTGTGTAATTAAACAAAACCTTTTAATTTCTCAGGTTAGGAAACTCTGCTGCATCAACTTTACTGAATGTTTTTAAGCTCCCGTGGGCCACACAAAACTGCTTGGTGGGCCGCATTTGGCCCCCGGGCCTTGAGTTTGACACATACGGTCTAAACCATCTGATAAAGCAAAAAAAAAAAAGTTTGCACCCCCTTAGTTCTAAAGTATCTAAAACAAACAGTCACTAAGAATTCAGGGACGGGTTTGAAAATGCCACTGAAATTTTAAACCTTAGATATCTATCAATAACGCACTCACACAGGCCACCAATTAAAAGTGCAAATGAGTCAGAATCTCCGAGGCGGCGGTGCCAAGTCAGAGAGGACGCGCAGCAGCCAGACAGAGACACGTATGCCACTGAGGAGGCGGTGGCTGTTAGTGATGTTACAGTGAGTGATGTTGCGGTGATGCGGCGCGGGGATGATTTTTGAATCTAAAATTGGATACCAGAGACAGATGGTATCATCGCTGAAGGTAGCGCGCAAACAAACAAATAAAGTCCATCTGAGGCACGGGGAAAGGGAAGGGAAGAATGCACAGCGTGTTGCGACACATTTAACATGATGGAGATATTGCACGTTTGAACAGATTAAAGGGCAGTTTTACAGTTTAATCAGAGGTCAGTTGTTTTCTTTTACCACTTTAAGCCTTAAAACTCCCCCCCCCAAAAAAAATACATGAAACACTTTCTTTTACCAGCCACAGGAAATGATACAATTTTATTTTTCCGACGGCTACGCCGTGCGTAACATTGTGTGGTGTGCGCCACTTGGCATCACAAATCAACACAAAACACAAAACACACACCTCTACACACTAATAATAAAGTGTATAATGCAACTCCTCTATACCGTATCTCTATATCATCTACACCTACATGCACGTGCGCGCCCATCCTGAACTCCAGGCAATACTCCTGTGCTGTATCTTAATTTGATCTACACTCAACTTGAACCTCCGTCTCTGGCCCAAGTGCACAGCGCTCTCTGTGATTTAACAGGCGTGATGCGCGCGCGCACACACACACGCACGTACCCAGGAGTTGGCCATGTTTGCCCTTCACTGCACGTGAACGCACGCGTGGAGCCAATCGGCACTACCTTTACCGCGACGGAGGACCGACGAACCTCTCGTGTGTGTGTGTGTGTAAATGAGCACTATAATAAGAAATACTCCCTTCACTGTTCGTTTAACTCGTCATTGTAACACAGCACGGTCCTCGACAAATGTTTTTCCCCAAACAATTCTTTTCTGCGCTGACGCATATTTACTTCATTACCGCAGCTATTATTTGGAGGTTTTAATGGCATCTGCACGTGTTTCTGGCGCTGGGAGGGGGGGGGGGGGGGGGGGGGGGCTAAGTGTGTGTGTGTGTTTGTGTAGGGCTGAGAAGACAGAGTATCCTTGTACAGAGGTCTTTGTTTAAAGGCTGGGGATGTTTGGAGTGAGTGGATGACAGTGGCACAGACATTGATTAAATGTAATGAGATACCAGAAATTGCATTACAAAAAGAGAGGGTAAACAACCCACCCTGACTCTGCAGTAGGTGTTCCTGACAATCACATTAGAAAAACTGGATACTTGATTAGAGCGACACATTTGTATGTTAAGGTACATTGTGATTTTAAGATAAAAAAAAAAAAAATACCCCTGCTTCAAAGGAGCCACAAATCTAATTAGCTCTCTGTAAAAATGAGATTAAATTAACGACATTTTCTGGTCTGCCTCGAGCTCCGGGCTAAATTTTAAGGTGATGATCACTAATGGGTTGCGCAATGTTTTCCTTAAAGCTGGCTCCAGAGCCGTACGGGCACAGCCTCTTTCTCGGTGCCAGCTGATGATTGGTTCGCTGGTGTTTGGCCTGCTGAGATGCCCCAGTCTGGTTTTGTAGGGTGGAAAATGAGTCGCTACAAATAAAACTGTTAGCCACCTGCTACATGGATGTTGTTCAGCGTTGCACTCGGTTGCGTTCCATCTGGCAGAAATTTATATCAGGTTGTGTTTTCGGTGTCAAGTGTGTTGTTTTTTTTTTGGGTTTTTTTTTTTCGTATTCAACAGGGGGAACGGGGACCCCGAGTAGATCATAAGACTTCAATTGAATTCACATGGCCTCTATTACTGTTGTTGTACGTTGTTAAAATATCAACAAGGATGCAGTCTAGTTTAGAAAAGGCACATCAATTAGGGTAACTAATTTTTCTTAGTTGGATGTTCCCAAGTGCCCAAGACCCAATCCCATGACTGGTACCTGTCCATGGGTCATGGGTAATTTTTTTATTTAAAGATAATCTACCAATATTTCAAAATAGAACTTCAAGTAATCTTTCAGACTCCAATACTAACAGAATAGTCTGAAGGATGTTTTATTTTGAAATTTTGCCTTAGCAATCCTTCAATACCCATCATTTGTCTGATGTATAAAAAAAACTGTGTGTTGTCAAGATGACCGCCATTCATCTCTATGGAATTTTTTTCCACAGCTACCCTGCAGATAAATGTGACTAAAGATTTGAATCTGACATTTCTGTCATTTAACAGACATGAACCCCTTTTTTTTTTGACCCAGCGCTCAACACAAACATCTACTTTTAGCCGTACATTTATTCCTGCAGAAGGACTTTCAATGGACCCGGTCTCTCAGAGAGCCCGTGCGTGCTCAGGTGTGTGTGTGTGTGTGTTTGGAGTACTCACAGCTGGCACTGGTCCCCTTTGATCCCCTTGGTGGTACAGAAGCACTTGCCTGTTAACACCTCGCAGACATTTGCATGACCATTACACTTGCAGGCTGGGGAAGGCAGAGAAACACAGATGGGGGAGAGGAAAAAAAAGATGGGAGATAAAAATGAACAATTTTAAAAAGGAGCAGAGGAATAAACCACCGGTTGCCGTCACGAAAAGACAACAAACACGATGGAGAACTAAAAAGCAGACAAAAATGTCATTCCTCCAGGCTGCATCGAAGCCACGGGGCTCAGGATGCCGTAAAAACACAAAAGCCATAATTCCAACAGCTTTTTTGGTTTTTTTGTTTTTTTACCAGTTAGCTTTCTACAAACTGCCCTTCTGCTTAACGGAAGTAAAATTTATATTGATCTGGGAAAGATGAGAGTGAATGAGTGTGTTTTCCCAAAAGACTGCCCTAACCGCAGAGATCTGAGTCACAGGGGTAAGAAATATGTTGCATCCATTAACGTGTCTTCAGTCACATTTGTCAAGTTGGTAAATGTGACCATTCCAGGTGGAGGGAGGGACGACTTTTAACTGGCTGCGACAGCCATTCGTCACTGTCAGTGACAAACTGATTCAATTCCAGAGGTTTTGATGAATATCCAGTCAAGTCTGTATTTGTATTTAATTCAAAGAAAGCACGTCTCTCTATTTGATGACAGGTAACGATTTTGAGACATCCATCCTACGGCTTTAAAAAAAAAAAAAATGACAAGAATATTCCTGGCACAGACACTCATCTGGGTGGTTTCACCTTACACACCACGGCCATAATCTATGCATTAGGATGCCACCTGAGAACATAAAGCTCAAGATGTGTGTGTGTATTTGACAGAGCAAACAAACAGACAGTGTGTAGAGCAATTGCCGGGGGAATGATTTTTAAAACATTACTGCGATACGTCCCAGCCTTAGCCAATAAACCGATAAAATGAAATGGACTTGTCAATTATTTCACAAATTTGCTTTAAAGCCAACAACATGTAAACAAAGCGTCCTTCATTATGTCTACAAAACACGGACACAACAACCTAAGATCCTGTCATTTTTTTTTATCTGCAGAAACCAAATCTGTTATGTCGGATGAATAAGAAGTAAATAAGTTACACAATCAAACCGATTGCATTTCAGTTCCAAAGCTGCGTCTTTGACGTGGAGCGTTTGACCTTCACATTCACCGGCAATTCCTGTAATGCACCACATGCGCTCCCGGAGGTGACAGGAACACGCAGATAATCGTGATATTACTCATGTGTTTGAGTGGCAGACGGAGAGAAGTAAAACAGCACATGCCGGACGTGCATTTTGTTTTGCAAAAAAGAAAAGAGCGAAGGAGAGAAAGAAAGAAAGAAAGAAAAAAGAAAGCAGAGCTCGACTGTGTGATTCTTCCTAGGTCTAACCAACACGCAAGAGTGCCCTCTTTTGGTTATAATGCTGAAAAACCGCAGGTTGTGTAACCGGATAATTACAATCAAGTAAGTGCATCAATCACTTCGGGGAGACTAATTATCATTTGTACACAGCGGGTTTCGTTTCAAACAGAACAAGTCATTCCAGGGCCATTTGTGTAAAATGTATATAATCAGAATAAATGGAAAAGAGCGACAGGAAAATATTATATATCTAAATGCCCTTTGAAAGTATGTTAAATCTCAGCTTTTAATTAGCAAAGGTGGAACCCTTCAAAGTCATTTAGCTGTGTTCGTGAAGATAAAGTATTGTCCCCAGCTGCTGACGCTGTACTCACCTTGACATTTGCCTCCATTGGTGGGGTTGCCATGATACCCAGGCATGCAGGTTTGGCACTGCGGCCCAGTGGTGAGGTTGCGGCACTGTTCGCACACACTGCCGTTTATGCACGTGCTGTGGCCGTTACACTGGCATGCTGCGGAAGAGGACAGAGGTCTACGGCTTACGAACACGGGTGACCCCACGGCACATGTGTCAAACTCAAGGCCCGCGGGCCCAACGTGGCGCACCACGTCATTCTGTGGCCCACCAGAGTTCATAAAATTAAATATTTATCTTAAACTCTATAGTTTTTGGACGGGCAAAACGCAGTGCAGAGCGAGTAATTCACACTTTACCAAAAACACAAATCTCCATAATGTATGATGATTTTGTGACATCCTTGGTGGTACTATAAAAAATACTGTGCTAACAAAAATAAAATTAAATATTTATCTTAAACTCTGTTGTTTCTGGATGGGCAAAACGCAGTGCAGAGCGAGCAATTCACACTTGGTGGTACTATAAGAAATACTGCGCTAACAAAGAATATTTGACATTTGAGTTTTAACTCACAAATACCATCGTCATCGCTTCAGAACTGCAATACTCTCTTGTCGTGTTTTCTCTTTCACCTTCATTTGAAAAAATATCGTCCAGTCTGTGTTTGTTTTAATTAAAATCGTTACCATGGTTTCTCTTCGCGCTGACACAGTATGAAAAGTTGATTTTCAAGTGTTTGACATGCTTTAGCTTTGGTGTTGGGGGGAAAAAAAAATAAAAGTGTAGTCAATCTATAAACTAGACCTGTAATGGAAAATAATACGAAAATAAACCCAGTTTATTTCACGCAAGGCTGCCTCATAACTGAACCGTGTTTATACTAATGTTTCCCAGCCACAGTTTCCTGTGTGGAACTCGCCGTTCATAGACTGCAATTAATTCCACCTCTGACATTAGACGCACCGTCTCGCCTCAACCCCTGATGCTCGCAGGGCAACAGCTATAATTTAGAGGAGGGACAACACACTCCTGCAATGTCACTCTAACAGTTTACACATATAAAAGGAAAAAGGCTAATATTACTTCTTTTTTTTTTTCACCTGATGGGGCAGTGCAAGATTTTAGAATTTGATAGTAAAATAAAAAAACTCATCTTAAAGAATTAGGTGCTCCTCAATATTTGTACACACGATTTAAACCACTGGCCTGGCGGGCGTCGAACAAATGATGAAATTACAAGCAGCAGTGTGCGTTTCATCGCCTCACGTGACGTGGTTATACGGGCTGAGTCTAATGACAGCACAGAGGAGCGTTAGGTTGCACCGAGTCAGCAGGGAGGGATCAGTTGCGCGCAGGAAGTGTAACAGAAACCGTTGATAAGAGCATCGTTTCAAACACGAGACATTAAAGTCAATACACACAGACGTTTACACACAGACATATTTATAACATGGAATCTTTAGCTTAAATAAGACACAGACAGGAAGTGGACTTTTACCAGGGCAGTGGATGAAGGCCCATTCGTATCCCTTGTCTTTGGGGCAAATGCCGGGATCCAGACTCATGTCCTGGGACTGGCCCTGCTGGCCCTGCTTCGTTGTTTTCTTCATTGGCCCCCGGTATGAACCCTCAATGCAAAGACCCTTCCCGGTGCTGCTGGGGTCTCCACACCAGCCGCATTCCGGTTGCTGCAAACAGTGGGCACACGTCTGCAGCCCTGAGCAATTAGGAGCTAAAAGAGAGGAGACAGAAAAAAACAAAAAAAAAACTTTGTTTTGTGTTTGAGTTCAACAATCCATGCCGCTTTATCAGCCACGGGCACTTCTTCCGTTTTCAACATTTATTTAAGAGTCACCTTGAAACCAGCATCAACAGAAAAAGATGGACTGCCGCGGCAGTCAGAGCGTGCTGCTCTCAGAGGAGCTTCCAAGCTTCCACGTAAGATTTCTAACCTTTCTTAACAAAATTCCACAAAATGTCTTCACCTGCGAGCGTTAATAATGTTTGCACTCAGACACAAATTGGTTATCTGCTCGCGAGTTGTCAGGACAACAGGTTTAGAAACATGCCGAGCATCGGCCGGCTGATGGAGCGGAGGAGAAGATGGGACATGTATCAGCAAACCGCGGGCATGTTTTCGGTTCGAGTGCAGTTCAATAAAAGAGTTCTAACTGTGATATGAGAAGTGGCACCGTGATCACAACACACAACAGCCGACAGAGTGAGAGAGCGTTGCCGTTTTGTCGATGTTGGGATGAACTCGCGGGCCACCAAATTGCTTGACAAGTTTCAGTGTTGCCTGCCAGACAGACACTTTAAGGGGAGGGAAATGTCACCACTATTTTAAGAAGACAAGACGTTGAGTGCTTTTACTTCAGTTTATGTCAGACAAATCTCCAGCTATTCCGTTAATGGATGCGAAACCATGACAACGAGAAAGCAATCAGTACAAAGTAAGGCCATTTAAGTTTGTTTTGACGACGGGACGCGAGCGGTGCGATTCTCAGGAACATACCATTCGGAGAAAATAAGTAGCTGCACGAGGACTCATCTCGCCACGACACAAAAGCACCCTGAGATGCATCATCAACACAAAGACAAAGCCCATGCGTTTTCCGACGCACTTTGACACGTAAACCTCACAGTGATCACGAACGGGTAGTTAACTGTTGTACAGGAAAGGCATCCAAAAAACAACTTCATTTCTGGCTTTGCTGTATGTCAAAAATAAGCTTTCAAGGCTTTTATTTTGCTAAGACAAACAGAAGATTTTCATTTGATAAACGTTTAAATACAAAAACAAATGCTAAAACTAGTGGCATAAAATGATCCTTAAAAAAAAGTTTGTTTCTTAGGATCATTTTATTATTTACAATTACGTTGAAACAAAAGAAAATGTAATTTAAGTTGTAAGTTAACAAGACAAAAGTGGTATTTTTTTTACGAAAAATAATAGTAGCACAAACATGCTCCTGCACGCGGCCATCCCAAGAGATAAGGTGCGATTGCTTAGCTTGACGTGACTTGATTGTCACATTTTCATAAAAGCACCTAATCAACCAATAACACGCAGCTGCTCTCATTTCTACAGCTCTCTAGGCTAAGGCTGCGGCTCGCGAGTCATTTTTGAGAATCTGTTAATCTTCCAATTATTTCTCTCACTGTATCAAATCCTTATTTTTTTCAACCAAACCACAGAAAAAATGTTTTTCAAGATAGGACAATGTAATTTCCCTGGTGCTCAAGGTGACAGGTTTACCTATTTGACTCTTTACTTATTTTGACTTCAAACACTGGAAGTGAATTTTTTCTGCCATGTGTAAAGAACAGAAGCAACATGTTTGGCCTGCAAAAAAAAAAGGAAGTGAGCAGAAACATTTTTGCCTTTAAAATATATATAGGCGAAAAAGTGGAATAAAATAAAAGGCAATGGGTAAAGAGGGCAAAAGAGGGATAAGAAAAGAGGAAAGACGTGGAGGAGAGGTGAAGAGAGAGAAGAGGAGAGGAGAGGAGATGAAAGGAAAGAAGAGGAGAGGAGAGGAGATGAAAGGAAAGAAGAGGAGAGGAGAGGAGATGAAAGGAAAGAAGAGGAGAGGAGAGGAGATGAAAGGAAAGAAGAGGAGAGGAGAGGAGATGAAAGGAAAGAAGAGGAGAGGAGAGGAGATGAAAGGAAAGAAGAGGAGAGGAGAGGAAAGGAAAGGAAAGGAAAGGAAAGAAGAGGAAAGGAAAGGAAAGGAAAGGAAAGGAAAGAAGAGGAAAGGAAAGGAAAGGAAAGGAAAGGAGAGAAGAGGAGAGGAAAGGAAAGGAGAGAAGAGGAGAGGAAAGGAAAGGAAAGGAAAGGAAAGAAGAGGAAAGGAAAGGAAAGGAAAGAAGAGGAAAGGAAAGGAAAGGAGAGTAAAACAGTGGGCCATTAGACCGGAAAGAAATCTCAGTGTAGTTTACACTGCACATAAAATAACACTCACTGTGTCAATATCTGTGGCTAAAATATCAAATTTTAATTAGATCAATTCTGTTTGTAGGAGAGACTGGAATAGAGCACCTCCTGCAGTTTGAAAGCTGTAACTGTCAGTTACACTTGGCAGAAACACTGCAGAACACAAGACAGTGGCACACTGTGCCAGGAGCTTGAGAAGAACAGACCTTGTATGTTAAAACCAAAGAACACTTCTAGGAGATTGGATAACGTCCTACTGTGTTCACAGCAAGGTATTTGTTTTGCTCTGACAGCTATTCACCCAAATCAAGCAACAGAAGAAGAAACACATGACACATGACAGCTACATTTGCCTAACTTCCTTGTTAAGCATCGCTGGTACCCGACGCTTAAAACGTTTTCACTGTGTTTACTCACGTAAACACTCCTCGCATCTAGGGAGGACATTATCGCCGAGACAAGTTTTTAATTGACTTCCCGCCAAAAGCTCGGCACTGAATCAGAATCAGAAATGCAATAAGTGGGCAGTAAAACTTTGTTCCGTCTGACTTTGCTCGGGCACGTTCAACCTCAAACAGACAAAAAAAAACAAAAAAAAAACACAGCCAGAATTTAATAGGACAACCTTTCTCTGTCCTTCATGCCAAAAGGAACAAATTCCTCATGACAAATATCCACCGAGTGCTCAAACACCATCGGCAGACAAAAGAGTGCAGGACTGTACCCTTGGGCTCCCTAAATTTGTTACTCACTAAAGTGATCAGAGATGTTTTTACGGTCTGACAAAACCACGGGTATAATTCATACGTCATGAAGCAACAACGGCATCGACCCCAGCGACTGCAGTGACCTCCAGATGAAAGGAGCTTCCTGATCCACTTACCAACGTACAG
>NC_024314.1:1064614-1111052 GCF_000523025.1 Cynoglossus semilaevis
CCCTACAAAAGTCCAAATCTTATTATTTAGGTTTAGGGATCGGCAACATAATTACTTTTATGAACTTACTAAGGAATTTTTTTTACACTTTATAGGCTCAGTTACCAGTTTGGATGCGGACCCTAGTACAGACTTTGAGAAACCCTAATGGATCCATTATCCCTAATGGATAATTGAATGGATCCTAAAAGCTAAAATCCTCAAATACACAAGGATATTTTACATTTAATTCCGCGCACATCAAAACATTTATTCACTTCTAACGGGAGCCAAACTTTACCCGAGAGCTGTTTTGATTTGAGTCATGATGTCATGAAAACCTACACATTAACAGACGTATTTTAGCGCATCGTACGTGAGGAGTAAATACCGGTAATGCCCGTCTTTCAATTTGATATGTGAGGAGCACCTCTCTGAAACTGCTCCGTGATGCACAACTGTCAAGTACTTAACTCCAGCTAATGGTAAAGAGTCCATCTGTGGCTAGGTCAACGGGGAAATCTAACAGTTGGGCCAACTGTATGTGAGAGTAATTGGCCATTGCTAAGCAAAAACAGCTTCTAAAGGCAATCATGGAAAACTAATACCTTTCTCCCTCGGACATAAAAAGCTTCCACTTTAAGCCGTTTTCCACCCTGAACCTTCTCTTTTCTCCCAGTGATAAATATTGATTGCCCACGGCAGCAGCTTAATGCCGACCAATTTAATGGCAGACTACAGATTTGGGGCGAGAACTAATCTTGATTATGTTCAGTAAAGGACACTTACCCACACAATCAACAGTCTGCCACTCCAGACACTGGCCGTAGGGGAAGGAGATGACATAGGCAGAGGAGTCCACGCAGCGCTGGGCACTGCCACACCACATGCACTCCATGGTCGGGCTGGTGCAGTTGGCGCACGTGGTGTGCAGAGCGCAGGGCTTCTTGCAGGACAGTCGGTTGCTCTGGTTGGGATTTCCTAAACAGGGGGAAAAAAGTGGGAAAAAATAAGGGAAAATAACACAACAACAGACTGGGTGATGTTAAATAATAAAGACTTTCATTATCATGGAATTGTGTATTGTAAATCTTTCTCCCTTGCCTGCAGGTGGTGCTAAGTACGCAGGTTAGAGCTCCA
Organism: Cynoglossus semilaevis; assembly: GCF_000523025.1. NCBI lineage: Eukaryota > Metazoa > Chordata > Actinopteri > Pleuronectiformes > Cynoglossidae > Cynoglossus > Cynoglossus semilaevis. Next base: position 1,065,734 of record NC_024314.1, read on the forward strand.
ATCCATTAGTCCAGTGTGCTAGTACAAAAATTGTTTTTAAATTGTTTTTTTTAATGGTAATTGTCTAACATGGAAACTCAAAACAAAAGGAAAATTCAGAGATGAGGGCCACATCAGTGTTTAATATTTAGATATTTCTATTTTTTTAGCTATGAAGCTAGAAACATCAAAACACTACTGACATTTAATGACAGGACAAATGTCAGCCAACAGTGGGACATGAGCCGGGAGTTTGATACCTTTGATTCAGGGTGATGAGTTAATCTAATTAAAAAATGTTTTTATTATTTTAAAAATGCAAATCATTGTCTTCAGCATTTTTGAGGAAAAAGATGAGTAAATAAATATTGTTATTCCAAGTCTAATAAAAAGTGATTTTTGTGTGTGTGTTTTTAGTTTATTACAGCAAGCCATTCTTCACCAAGGCTTGGCAATGCTGAATATTGTGAAATGTTTTACTGCCACCTACTGGGTCTTATTTCTCATGGTAAAGATGTCTTGTTAACTTAGAACAAAAAAAGGAAATATGAGAAAACAGAGACAGAGAAAACGGAAACCTCACTGATGTAATTTCAATACATTTGATCCAAAGGTTTTTGGGTTTTTTTTTTTCCAAGGGAGAAACCTCTATACCGGCAATGTTCACACAATTTTGTTAAATATATACAAATATATTTACATATATATTATATGCTGTGTTAATGTCAATATGCTTCGCTTCCTTTACATATATATTATATGCTGTGTTAACGTCAATATGCTTCGCTTCCTACAGTATATTTCTTTACTCATTGTTTTAATATACTTTTTTTTTCCCTCGTCTTGTCAAAAACATCCTTCAGCTGAAAATGCTAAAATTCCTAATTTCATACTAAATCGATGACACACTCAGTCAGACACCATCATAGAGTAGACTCACCTGTAGCCTTTTCACAGATGAGACCATGGGCATTTGCGGTGCACGGGTTGGCTCTCAGACCCGACACTTGCGGTTCCTCCAGGTATGCACAGAAACCAGAGTCGCTTGGCTCACCAGGCAGCCAGCGTAGGCTGCTGTTGGTAAAGGGGGTCATGTCCTCCCAACCCCAGTACGACACATTGATCTTCCTGAGGCCCACCCAGGGAGACAGCCGCTGTGGAGACACAGTCAAAGCTTCAGCCACAAAAAAAAAAAAAAGTTTGATGAAACCTCTGTGAGGATTAAACAAAAAAAAAGGAAGAAAATGTGTGAATATTTCCTTTCTTTTTGCTTCAGTCACGCCGTAAAGACATAAGCTGATACCGCATAACAACTAGGAACCCAGCATGCCATTAAAAGTTGACTGAAATAAAATTCACAGCAAAGATTATTCATTTGCCTCCAGGATCCAACTTTTAACGCAAGAAGAAATGATGGGAAATGGCAGCCTGTCAGGAGGAAAAAAAAAAAAAATCAAGCAGTATTTTAACTGAGCCGACAGACATTTAATGAAATCTTTTAAAAAGCAGCAGTATGACCAAGCTGAAATCACCACAAGACTCAGACAGTTTTTTAAACTCTAGAGGAAAAAAGGAAAGGAAGATTTGTCAAAAAAAAAAAAGTGTATTTCATTTTCTTCTTCTCACGATAAAACAAGGCTCAAACAATTGTGTTGCAGTCAATGAGAACGAATCATATTTAATTGATTAAAAAATTGTATGCACTGTTCATAGTTTTATTTCTGCTGAGTGGATGATTGGGAGTCAAAGACGGTCAATACTCGAGTCTGTTCAAATGCCAAACGTTGACTGAACACCGAGTTTGTTCACATATCTGTGGGCTTCACAAATAAAAAAAAAATATATAAAAACTGGACTTCAAACATCGTCTGTCTTCATGACAGTTTCTACAGACAGTGAGTCATCTGGCCTTGATGTATGACTCTACATGTGGAAGACTGACAGAGCTGTGACTGACAAAACATTACTACGGTCAGAACACACCGCAGGGTGGTGTGAATGTAACAGTCAGAGTCCGTGGGTAGAACATTTCACAGAAACAAGTCAAGATGAAGCCTGGTAATGCCATCTACTTGCGATTGCATCATCACCATCCTCGAACAGAAACACGCTGGGTTGACTCAACCCGGAGAGAGCGAGTGTAAGTAAACAGCTCAGAAGCTAAGATGTGGGAGGTTGGACGTGTGAGAAACACATTAACACACTTGTAAACTGACCTTGTCTTGTTGCTGGAGCTTCTTTAATTCCTCCAGTACGAAGTCCACCTGTTTGGATGTGGTGAGCGAGGCGATGTTTCCATTCAGGTTCTTGCAGTAGTGCTGCGCGTTGTCATAACTCTCCCGGCTGGAGTTAATCCTCAGGCAAGCCTCCCCCACTTGGCTCCAACCCTCGCTGCACTGCTGGGCTGGAAGACAGATAGTGTGGTGTTATTTAAGAACACAGCAACCATAAGTTCGCTGTCCTCCAGTCTTTACGGCGGAAGGAACCTTGACAGGCGAGAGGGAAAAAAAAATGGGTAGAGCACTAAACCTAAAACATTTTTAAAATCTTTCAACAGAAGGCCATGTAGTGGATGCAAAAAAAAAACAAATACAAGTAATATCCTGCCGAGCACATTTTGACAAGTTTTCTTCTTCACTTCTAAATACTGCCTAGCAATAAATTAGCTGTTATGAGCCTGACAGCCAGTATGTTAGCAATGAAGTGTTAAAGTTTTCAGTGAAGTTTAAGATTAAAAGAGGTGTAAACACAGTACCAGATCCAACGTGGTCCGCCTGTCATAACAACTTCTATTCTTAGATAATATGTAGTCTACGAAAACTTGGATTAACAATATTTTATTGCCATTTTTACACTAAAGTATTTGTATGGAGTATTTTGAAAAATGTAACTGTAACAACATATGATCAAAAAAGAGTTAAAAAAAAGTTAAGTGAGCTGGTGTATCTGTAAACAGACTGCAGATACGAGAGGCAAATGTGCCTGTGTGTGTGTGTGTTTCTTTACTTCCTACCTGGTAACGCGTGGCACTCGGACTGGCTCTGATCCCACTGACAGATGGGATTCAGCGAGCAGCTCTTGCAATTGGCCAGCTTGCTACACACCTGCTCATTACGCACTGGACAATTAGTGAAGTTCTTCACGCTCTGCAACAAGAGCAGAAGGGACAGAGGACAGAAGGCGGCGCGTCATCAAAGTGAACGGGGGTCACACTTGCGTGCGGTCTAATCAATGGGCACCGTAAAGCAGAGTGCTCCTTATTCATTAGGACATTATTACAATTCAAAACAATCACTGCACTATCGCCACAAGAGTGTCTCCGTGAGAGATCCAGGAAGGTCAAAAGCAGAGCAGAAGTGCAACAGTGCCCCCTGTTGGCCGACTTACAGATGTACAGTTACTGAAGGCGGAGATGCACTTTTTGTCGTCACACCACTGGCACACGTTGGTGTTGGCTGTACAGCTGGCACAGTCTGAGAAGCGGTAGCAGCGCTCATCCACCGTGACTGGAAGACAGAGATTGCATTAATTCTTTATTCACAGAGCTTGAAATATTACATTACAACTGGTATTTAAATGTAAAAAAAAAATCTGCCTTTCTAACCAGGTTTAGGGGGGCAAAATGAGGCATGGGTGATGCTTCCATTGGCTGTGATTGGTTCCCAGGGGAGGCAGCGACCTCTGCTCCAGACACAGCGGACCCCTGGCCCGGCCGTCACACAAGCTTCCTCTGCCAAGAAAGCCTGACAGCTGGGAGGCCGGTACACAAGCACATCATTAACCAGCACACCAGAGAAGCCCCCAAAGACGTACATGGACCTGGTGAGGAACAGTGGAGAAGGTGAGATATTATGTATACATTTTTATTATTATTATTTTATTTCCCCAAAGAGTTAATAAACCCAATTCAAAATTCATCAACATAAAGTATGCTATTTTAAAGTAAAATATACATGACTATAATGCCTTTGTATACACATAGTGTGTTTTGATCAAATCAACTCACCCATTGCTGACCACAGCAGAGTGACCGAAGCGGTTGACATCTCTATGCAGGTCCGGTCGAGGCAGACGCTTCCACTCATCACAGGCTGCAGTAAAAAAAACAAAAAAAACAAAAAAAAAAAAAACAGGAGTTACTTCATAAACCCGCATTTTAACATGAAAGTCTTCACATATTGTAAAATAAAATGTTTTTTATTAAATTATCTGAACATTAAGTTGAACCTTTTGAAGGCAAAAGGGAGAAAAACAAAATTGAAATATAATTTAATTTGGAACTGGAACATTCTAACCTTTTTTTTTTGCATTTTAAGAAGGTAGAGTTTTAGTAATATTCGTAGAAAGTGAATATGAAAAATGAGTGGATGACAAAACACTTAAAAATGTGCTTAAAAATTGTTAAACCTAAAAAAAAAAAATTAACCAGAGCAGACAAGCTTCCCTGAAAGTAGCTTTTAAAATCATTAAAATGTCATACTTTAGAAATGTCACCCAAAAGTAAAAAGTTCACTCCACTTTGCGAGGTTAATTATTTCCACTGACTGAATCGGAAACGTCTCCTACCAATGTCGTAGCTGAGGAAGTCAGCGGAGAAACACTTGGCTCCGTTGCTGAGTGACGTGTCGTTGTGCGTGTTGCCGCCGAAGATGAGAAGCGTGCCGCTGAGAAGCACGGCCGAGTGCAGGTACCGTGGAAACCCGCTCTCTCTCAGGATGAACCTGGAACATACGCATGACCAACGATTCAAGGATACGCTTACAAGAAAGACGCGACGTTCACCATCACATACGCAGACCGGATTACGTGGAGAATAAGGCAGTACTTTTACATGTAGCCTGTGTTGGTGTTTTGATTTACCATGTCCTGGTATCGACGTCATAGCGGTAGAGGTCGTCCACTAGGCCGTACTTGTTGGCAGGCAGAGCCTTGTAGCCGCCATGGACATACACGCTGCCAGTAGAGGTGTCATACGTGCTGCTGTGGCCATAACCTCCTTGGGGAATGGCGCCTCTGGTCTCTGGTATCACCCAAGTGTTGGATCCTGAATGGAAAAAAACACCATTGTTTTCTTTGAAATTGAAAAACAACAACACTTTGTAGGCTGAAAAGGATGGAAAAAAAATGGCTCTTGATCAAAGCCGAGACTTACTTAGGTTATACTCCTGAACGTTGCTGATGTAGCTGTAAATGGGTGAGTAGCCAAAGATGACCAGCATGATGGCCTCGCCACCCTCCAGCAAGATGCAGTGGGCTGAGTGACCCTCCACAGCATAAATCTGAGTCTGGCCCGGTGGGCCGACCACAGGGATTTTCCGCTGCCACGTCCGACCTGGTATGTTGAACACCCACAGTTCGTCGGTCACATTCCCCCCGTTGGCCTCCAGCTTCCCACCAAACATGTAGATGTCATCCTTAAATGAAGAGGACAGACGGGTTTCAGTGGGTAACGGAATAGAACCGCGAAACCCAAGCGTAGGGACAGGCTGGGGATGTCATTCAAAATATTATGAAATAAGGATGTTGAATGGTTTAGTAGTTTAGGTTTAGTATTAAAATGCAACTTTGAATTATGTTCTTATTAATTCATAATTATTAATTATTCCTATTAATTAATAATTAATTCTTATTAATATTCCACTGAGGTTCAATGTCAACCAATTTAACAAGAAGAAAGTATCAGTCAGAAACCTTCCTCCTTTATTTTTACAGCAATATTTAAAGAGCAATAATTATAAAAAGATACAGTTTAAGTTAAGTGTAGCCAAACCCAACATATTTCAATTTTTTATGATATAAATCAGATCTCAAACTCATGTCAATGTCAATAATGATTCAACTTTGCGCTCAATTTTTTGTTTTCACTACTTTTTCAATTGTTTTGTTGATTGATTAATGATACTCATTTGCACTGTTGTATTGTACAGTATTTATAGGATTAAAAAAATCTAGTGTGACCCCATAGTGAAAATATATAGGCCCCTGACATAAGTGAATAAAGTGTCTAGTTTTTACTGGACTAGATTTTACCTTGTCAACCTCAGTATCTTGTTCGCAGCTGGTGAAGCACAACACACAAATTACACCAATAAAGCAGCAGCATCAGTGCCCTGGCTATCTGCCACGCTCAGGATTCATTTCAAGGTCCTTCCGCTCGACTTTGACACGCAGCAGTCACGACACTAGCTCAAAACCCGACCGTGGATAAATCAGGATTTTTCTCTTTTCTTCCTTCCCACATGAGCTTCACTCATGTGTTATCAAAAAGCTACCACAGGGAGCAGTAAAACCGTTGCCAAGGAATGTCAGAAGTTAACTGGTGTGAACACTTGGTTTGATCTCTGATCAAGAGTCCGTGGGAATGTCTGGACTACAGAACACTCTAATGTGGTCCAAAAAACCCTACTGTAGATTTCAGATGTTTGATTTGTGAGACATTTAATGTTATGGAATTTAACTACACGTTGTTACACAAGTTTAGGGGATTTAGGAGAAACACTCTCTGGGCTTGAGGGCCACTTCCAGTCTGTGAAACCCCCTTCATCTGACCAGTGATTAGATGTCAGTAAAAATGTGTTACTCAAATTTTAAGAATGGGAAACAAAGGTGTGTATGGGCTGTTATTATTATGTGGATGGATGGATAGATAGATGGATGGATGGATGGATGGATGGAGGGATGGATGGAGGGATGGATAGATGGATGGACAGATGGACGGATGGACAGACAGATAGATAGATGGATAGATGGTAGAGAGGTAGATGGATGGATGGATGGATGGATGGATGGATAGATGGATGGATAGATGGATGGACGGACAGATGGACAGATTGACAGATGGACAGATTGATAGATAGATAAGCAGATAGACTGACAGATACATTTTTTTCCAACAGTCCTGTTTACCTGGTAGGCAGCGATTGAATGACCATATCTTGGCACAGGGCTAGTATTGATGGGGACAGTGTTCCAGATTCCACTCTCCAGGTTGTAGCTGCAGAAAGAAAGCATCAACACCATTACCCACTGTAAATCATAACTACTTTAGCTCGACTCCCTGTGACTTCAAACAAATCATTTTTTGAATGAATCTAATTATGAGATAATAAACCTAGCACAGATGAGTAATATATGTCGATATCATTTAGTCTTCATTCATAAAATATAACACTTTACGCTGTGGTTTATCCCGGAGGCAGCTGGGTTCTGAGATCTGGCCCCGATTGCTATGCTAAGCAGATAACATATGAGATTTTAGGCATTGGTGGTAAAAAAAAAAAAAAAAAAACACGGCGTCAAACAGGACGGCATGTTAACACCAGATGCTTTTTGAGCCCAGGGTGAATTTTCCACAGTAGTGAGAGCACCGAGTGAAGAGCAAACACTGAACAGATGGAAAAAGCTTGTCCAAGCAACAGACGAGGAGAATAGTCTTCAGCTCGAAGCCTTGTATGATGACATGAATTACTCCACGAACCGCACGACCGTAGAAAATACAAATTTAGCAATTTTCTGTTAAACACACCACATTAAAAAAAGCCTTAGTTTATCTCCCATTTTATAGTGAGAAGAATTTTAAAGGGTCATTCCTTTAAAAATGTGTTATATGTTAGGTAGAAAAATGTCCAGTTGTACAGATGCACACTGAGAACAACAGAGGCAACTCACTCCGTCTGTTCCACTGCACGTACTAAACGCCGTTTCGAATCAATACAATGTGTCAATATCCCCAGGCAATTTCGGTGAGAGTGAGATTACGCTTGCTGAAGTTATTGCGTCTAGCCGTGTTCATCTGACAAAAGCAGCTTAAAACAGTGAGTCCTGATAATAAAACGTGATTTTAAAAAAAGAAAGAAAATCAATAATAAATTATTTTTTGCGGCCTCCATCACGCTGTGTAGCCACCATGATGTATAAGGGCGTGTTATCAACGAAACAAAACACACTATTTTAATTGTTGTTTTTTCTAATTAAGGTACAAAATATGATAAAGGATTACATTGAGAACTTTTCCTTACTTGAGAATCATCTGGAACGAGCTGTAGTTGAAGGTATATCCACCCACAACCCACATAACCTTTTCCTGCACCACAGCCTTATGGGATGCCCGGGCGAGTGACGTGCCAAAGGGTTTGACGCTTGGCAGGACCCAGAAGGACTCGGTTGATGGTACAGTAAGAGAGCAGTCTGGACCTGGAAAAAAGACAGGAAACGAGCTGAGAGGAGCTACTGAAGAAATATACATTTATGAAGAGCGGGCGCAGTACAGTATCTAATCCTCACTATATTTGCAAAAACAACAGATCTAAATTTAAAAACTGCAGATCAGGATGTTCGGTGTCAGTGTTTAAAAGGAACACGCCAAAAAGGAGCTTCCCCTTTTTCAGGGAGCAACAATGGACCTTGCAAAAAAAGGATAAACACAATATTAGATCGGCTCTGAACTACGCCTTCATGGTCAAATCTGAGGTATTCATTATGTAACATTATGTAGGTATTCGCTGCTGAAACAGCGAAGCACAAATGGGCTGCTCTTGAACCAAAAAAAAAAAAAAACACACACCCCTCCCTAACTTAGCACAGCAGGGAGGGGGGTGTGTACAACCGCCTGACGGAGGGCTTGGTGATTCTGTCAAGTTCCACCAGGCCGAAGCAGCCGGAGGCTCATAATAAGGTGAATGCCGCGGGGACTTTATCAACGTGGTAACGCCCTGCGCTGCGACACAGTACTTCACAGCTGTTCACAGATGTCTGCTGACTAATTCCACATGACGCGCCTCCAAATAATGCAACACGACACAAGGAAAGGGTGGTGACCTTTTAACATGCCGTGGTTACAAAACAGAGCCGCAGCCTCTTGGATGATTCACCATTTGAAGTAGAACATGATAACAGATGTTAAATGAACATCGACCGAAATGATCTTTTACAACTGAGTTATCAACAGCAGATGTTAAATGAACATCGACCGAAATTATCTTTTACAACTGAGTTACACTTATCGTAGTTGTAATAAAGCACTAAAACTACACACCTTTAATAGACAAATTAAAAAAAAGGTTTTTTAACAATCTGATTAAAAGTTAGATTTAGATGAAAGTGGAAACTAACATTATGGCATTAACTCATGCCGTTATTAATTATAATCATTTTAACCGATTAAAAGCCCAAAATATCACACTATAAATGTAATGATGGTGTAGTGCAGTGTTTTCTTCAGGCTCTAAAATGTGATTTGGCGCAGTTGCCCTTCTAACTCAACCTGGGATTTTGGGAGTGTGTGGTATTGAACCTGGAACCTTCAAACAGTCTAGACTCTAACTGATCAATGTCTAAATAAAGCGGTTTCCCTGCCCAGAATTACCCGACATCTTGAGGTGGTGAAGAGACCAATTCTTCACTTGGATCCGCTGATTTATTCAATACTGTCAGGTGGTGCATATGGAATTGTTTATAAATAAAAACCACATGTGTTAGGTCATTCTGGCTGGACACCCACTTTTTTTTAGACTCTTGCAGGATAGTTTTACTGATTTTACAACGCTATAAATGACCTCATCTCCAAAGGTATGCACATAAGTTGAAAAAGAAAAACAAAACATGGTCAGTGTTTTTGTAGAAGAATGTTGGAAGAAAGAAACTCCCTGAAATCATTTAATAGGAGAGCCTGTGAGTTTTGACGAACACCATAGTTAAGATTAAGAGGAGTCAGTTTAAAAAGTGAGAAAAAAAAGAAAAGAAAAAAAAGAGAAAAAAAACCACTGCTGCTAAGGATTCCATTGGTGTTTCCAAAAAAGGAGATGTTCTTCTTTGTAGATATCGAAGGAAATTCTTTCACCCCAGATTACGACCTGTTTTTTGGCCCCTGTCAGAGGACTGATACGGTCCCTTTACAATGTTTAAATCAAATATGGCTGGGTGAAAACCTGTTGTAAAGTTTGTTTTACTTAATTTTGGTTACAAAGATAATGTTTGCTATGATTTCAAAATGTTCAATTTTCAATAAAAAGCCAACACAGCCCAATGATGTCGCCGGAGAGACATGTCTTAACACGTCCCTGTCCGTTATCCCTGTTGGAATTTTCTGACTCGTATACTTTCTTATCAACTTCTTCATCTGGCCACAGCCAGCTCGTACCTTGCCAGCTGTCGTTGCAGACACACAGCTTTTCCCCAGTGAGGTCGCAGTAGCCGTGGTCGGGGCTTCCGCAGTTGTTTCTGCAGTAGGGGATGTCACAGGCCTCGCCCTTCCAGTACTTGTCACATTCACAGTAAACTCTGCTGGCGACTGAGTTCCCTGGGGTGCACTTTCCATGGCCAGAGCAGTTATTAGGGCAAGAGTTGATCCTGGAGAGAAAGGCGGTTTTATTCACCAAACAATGAACTGCACTGTTTTGCTCCATGTTGCATGGTGGCGCAGGGACATGTTCTTGGCAGGAGTCAGAGGGATTCAGGATTGACAATGGATGAGCAGTCACTGAGCCACTGAGTTGTTGTGATAGGGCTTCTGTTATAGTCATTTGCTGTCACAAGTTTAAAAAAACTGACGACTGAAATAGACACATCCTTAATGTCCTGTATTAACCGAGGTTTCAATATGATATGCCCTAGAGCAGGGGTGTCAAACTGAATCACTCAAGGTAAAACACAGTCTAAGAATAGACATTTATGAATGAATTCAGTCTAGGGCAGGCATAGCAAAACTACAGCTCGTGGGCCAGAAACGACCCGCTGGGCTTTCTAATCTGGCCTACCAAAGATACAGGCTGATTTAATTCCTTCTGTGTCATTCATTGCAACGTATTGGTTGTAATTTCAGTTAATTCCACTAGATGGTGGCAGACATAACATATGCCATTTTTTCATAGGAGGTTATGGTCCACGGACCGGGCGTTGGGGACCCCTAATCTATACAGTCTACCAATTACAACCGATACTTCAAGTGGAACTGTATTGCTGATGTGGCCCCCCGGTGAAAATGAGTTTGACACCCCTATATACTAGACTCTAGTATATTAGCTTATATTATATCAGTAATGGAATAAGCAAACTTTAAATTGTGACTTACTCACCATTACAATAAACCAATCCAGTAAACGTTGTTATACACTCTGTACTAAACCATTTTATCATAAGACAGCCTTACACATATAAAGCTCTGGTTGACTACATAAAGTGAGCTGGATTCAGCCCACAGGCCTCGAGTTTGACAAATGTACCGTAGATACTTACGAATAAAAGATTTCAAATCCTGTCAAGTTATAGGCAGCATCACTGAAAAAGTGTAGTAGTGCGTAGCCCGAAGTCGTCTCCACCTCAGGAACGGTCTCGTTTCCTCGCACCTCCGGCACGATGAGACCACTGTGTCCACAGAAAGGCAGAAGTTGACATTACTTGTAGCAAATTCTCACGACAAAAATAACTACAATCTTCAAAAGTGAAAACGAACAACATCGTTTGCTCACCTGAAAACAGCAACCAGAGGAGCGTAGATTGAATCACCGTCGTAGACATACATATGGTCCCAACTGCATTCTGTAGCAAAGTGGTTAAATCTTAACCGAAGAACTGAATTTGGACTGAAGAGTGGGTGGGGGAGAAACAACAAGACACAAATGTTAGAGGGTTCATAGACAGATTACTGCACAAATACTCACGTGTGACTATCATGCACTTTCTGCTGTTTCACAGCCCTTAAGAGACTGTATAAGATACGTCATGTGGCTCTGTATACTGCAGTGTACTGCCTTGAGCTTTTTCTTGTTACTGAGGCTTCAAGAAACCCAGACATCCTTCCACTTTTAACCTGATAAAGTTTCTGCCCTCACCGTTACCAATGTTGCCATGGCAATTAAAGGTGTCAGCAACTCCAGTGGGTTTTTTTTTCTGCCACATTCAACTGCAATTTATCAGACATCCAGAGTGTACTACACACTGATGGACCAACAAACATTTCATAGTCTGACACAGAAGTCGATTATCGAGTATAGGTGACGTATATTAACTTCACTACGTCAGTGAAGCGGCGTTGCATTCCACAAAAGTACTCACTTGGCCTCAATGAGCCACGTGCATTTTGTTTTGAATTTATAGTTGATCGGACCATCAGTGAGGTATCCTGAGGGCTCCATCAACCTGAAAGAAACAGAAAAAACAAACAAAACAACATCAGGACAACACTTCAACAAAGGCCAAAAATCAGAGAATATAAAGCCGGTTTTCACGTTACAGAATATCATATATAAGTATGTCAGGACATGAATTACTTTATAGTTAAACTATGAAAAATACTGCAGGGGGCTGTCCAGGTCAGACATGTTTACAGTAGTAGTATGTAGTAATAAAACATTTCATTTAAAAAAAAAATCATAATTCACACAAACGGAGACCGTGGAGCTCATAACTCTAATGGCTTCTGGTGTTTCAGACAGTTTTAAGCACTCAAAAAAAGGGCGATGGGAAAATAACCGCCTGAAGTAGAAAGACATTTTATGATTGTGTTTTGTCGTCTTAATTCATTTAACTTTGCTCCCAGCCCTGTGTGAAACTCATCTGTAATAAAAGGAAATAAAAGTGTTTCACATTACAGCCATAAAAGTGGAAAACGTCCATGTCCATAGATAATTCACCCAACTGTTGCAATTCATTCAGTATGCTCTGGAATCATCTCCAAGAAACTAAATGTCAATCTGAAACAGTCAGTGTTGACAAATGCTTTTTTTAAATTTTCTTTTAAATGCCGTACATGATTCAAAGCATTTAAGGTGGACAGACAATAGAAATACATTAAAGTCAGTAGACTCTGAGTGATGAGGTCAGTTTTATCTGACATTTATTTGACAACTAAGTATTAGAAGAGATGAGAAGAGGCCTCGGGTTTCACAGACGGTGTCATCTTTGCGTGAAACAGCTGAGCAAGGTGCTCCACTCAGCCAGCTTTATTACATTTTAAATGATCCCTTCTTTTTTATCTTGACCCTTATCTGCATCGCGTCTACTGTCTCAGGAAATGAGGATAGGAATCAGAGTGATGCACAAGACAATCATTTGCATACATTTAGGATTAAAAGCAACATGTTGGCAGACACCTCAAGGTCACACGTGTTAACTAAGGGTCGGTACAATGTTGGTCACTGTACTGACACTGTATAGATCAGGGGTCCCCAACCCTCGGTTCGCGAACCAGTACCAGTCCATAGGTCCTTTGGTATCAGCCCGCAGTGGGATACAGTGAAAATGAAAAATTGTAATTTGCTACATTCAAAAAAAAATTTTCCATCTGGCAATATTTTAAAATAAAAGTCATTCAGACTTTGATACAAACAGAATAGAGTCTGGTATAGATGTAGCTCCTCCATAACAGATTAATACATGTATCTGCAATTGATTATGATTTATTCAAGCTACAAATACTGTTCACTGCTGTGTAATTAAAAAAAACTGAGTATGACACGTATGCCCTAGCCCCATAACACAAGGGCCGCATTTGACCCCCGGGCCTTGAGTATAACACATATGCCCTAGCCCCATAACACAATAAACTAGAGCTGACACAGCCCACCCACTGAGCTGTTCAATCACACTGAGAACCTACTAATAAAAACACCAGGAGACATGTCACTTTTTAAACAAATGCTTATTAGGAGGATGCAGCTTCGGATTGGCAACAACTTGTTTGCGGTTAAAAACACATTTGGAAGTCCAAGCTGTGACAAATAACCCATGAATCCACGCAGTGACTATTGGTCGGCAGATAATAACAGACTGGGACCAAACATGGAGGTCACAAACTGAACTCCGTCCTCCTTTATGACACTTGTTTTAGATGATTAACTTGACACAGAGTGTTTACAGCTCTGTGGTTCTGACACTATAATGGGCTTAAAATGGGCTGTAATCAATGACAATAGCCAGCAAATGATGATGTTTAGTCTTTCTTGACGTGCGCCATAAAACATTTTCACATGCATTGTCCCGTTCCCTGTTTACTACTCCAATTGCAACAGCATGAATTATAGGAGATGAGCTCCAGGAGCACCGGATTTATGTTCTATCGAGGAACAATTGCTACAGATTTAAGATATGCAGATGAAAAGCGGTGAATTTTCATAAGCATAATGCAATAAAGGCCGACAGCGGAATGAACTCGGTTTAAACGGTGAGCACACCGGCACACAAACACGACTACACACATACGATAATGATGAATATTTCATGCCGTGCTTAAGACTTAGCGGGGGGGAAATTCTATCCCTTGTACGTCAAAGCGTACCCAGACTCTCCTACGTTGCAGATTGTGCTGTAGGTGCTTGGTGAAAAAGTTTTTCTTCCAGAACTTGACTTCATTCACAAGCAGCAGCGTATCTGTTGCCGATGGTACATTAACCTGTTCGGATGTCTCAGAGAGACCAAGAGTTAGAGTCTCCCATTTGATTAGAATATCTGTAGGTGATAGAGGGTTAGTTCCCTGACAACATGGCTAATGACACCCTGTGGAAAACCTCAGACACATCAGGAGCAAGTGTAATTACTGTGATCACAGCACCTCAGCACCACAAAGTGCTCCTCAGGTGTACAGGAGAGCCAAGAGGGGCAGCTGAAAAAAAGCACATGCACTGAAGTTGACGTAGATTGAAAACACTACTGTTCAGACTTTCTATTATGTGAGTAGAAAATCATTCATATCATTTATATATCCGATACACAGGAACGGTATCCGTCCGATACTGGTCAAAATTTCAGGAACAAACGTCTAAAGACCGTAAAGGATTACCGTAGCACACCTCAAAGAAGTGAAACTGAACTTGTATGGATGCGTCAGTTTTTGGCCAACCGTTAACAGGTGATTAACAGGTAATGTGTACAGTCCAAAGACTAAGCGGTAGAGCAAGTTCTGACGCACCTCCACCGAGACCAAAATGTTTATTTACGTTGGTCACGACTAACAACTTTGTGTTTAAGATGGTTGGATAATGGGCCTACTCACTCATCTAACACCACTTAACCGTGTTAAAGATTATGCAGGGACTTGGATCCAGTCATGGAGCAAAAGGGGTGTAAACCATAAATGGACCTCAGGGCTATGAATGTACCACATAGACAAAAACACATTCATAGTTACATCTTGTGGAGCACTTGAAGAAAAGCTTTATACACACATGTTATACACAAATACGGTGTCAACAACCACGCCGCTGTGGCCCCAAGAGATCATTTTCCTTTAAATAAAAGACATTAGAGACAAAAATCATCATATAATAATGGACACAGCTCCTATTAAAATGTGAGTAATCTTCTTTTTTTTTTACGTTTTCACTGATGCTAAGAGCTCTATTTAAATTTTCTGTCACCAATTACAAAAGGGTGGTTTTTGTAACTGGTTCCTGCCTACAGAACAGCTGCCTGTTGAGAATTTCCACTTGCATTACAAAGGAGAGGACGTTCATTAGCTCAAGTCTTTAATACAGAAGAAGTCACCAATCAAGTGGGACCCCTTACAATCATAAATAAAAGGTTAAATGTGAAGAAAAGGGGGTGTGATCTAGAAGTCCACGTCCAACTCGACCATCTTTTTTAGACTGCGAAAGTGAAAGTGAATTATTTGTCATTGTGACACAGCACACCACTGCACACACACTTTTAACCCATCACCAAAGTGACAGTGGGCAGCTTTAGGTGCCCGGGGGGCAGTGTGAGAAGCTCAGAGCACCCCAGTGGCAATTTGGCAGCTGGTGGACTCGAACCTTAACCACTAAGTACCACTGCCTCTGAATGTGGTGCAGGTATGAATCAAAACAAAATTCTAGTAAAATAGAATACAGTTGGTACACGCTTATATGCATAACCAATGTGGAGATTTTATTTTATTTTGGTATCTGTATACACTTACGTGGAACTGTGGAAAGTTTCTGGTAGGGTGATGTTTACCAATGATCCCCTATGAATCAGTTTTATGGAATGCCTAATGATGGTTTGTTTTTTTAATTGGACTCAGTTGAGGTTTCAGATTGTAAATACTTAACGTTATCACTGTCTGCTTCTGTTTAACATCTACACGTCACACACCCGTGTTGGTTTAGTGCTGTCAATCGTCAGTAGTGTCAATATTTAACATCGTCATTGCACGCTGCATTGTTTTCCTCACGTCTAGCTGCCCGAGTGTAGTGAAGGAGATTTCGGAGGATGTCTACTCACTTGAACCTCCCTTGGCAGTGCTGGCACTGGTCTCCAACCCATCCTCGGTCACAGAGACAGGATCCGTTTATGCATTTTCCAGCGAGGCAGTTCTTCTCACACACTTTCGCCGGAGAGGCGTGCGTGAGGAGCACAAAGTAAAACAAGATGTACATCACCAGGTATCTGCTGATTCCCCGCAGTTCGCGGTAGGATCCTTCTTTGGGTCCAAACGGAAAGAGTTGTCTCTCACATTTCCCTCCAGGATCCATGTTTAGCCCACAGGTCTCTTCGCCAAGCCGAGGGAGACACCGGGGCCTTTAAGGTCTGCTCCGGGAGAATACTGGACTTCTCAGGCTGTTCAGATTATAACAAAGAAGTCCTGCATATTCCTTCAGGGGTCTGCATACTCACATAGAGTCTCTGATAAGCCTCATCACAAAGCTTTGAAGAATGATGGCTAATAATAAAACGCAGTGTCTTCAAAAGCTGCGTGGTTTACCGCATGCATAGATTTAAAGTGGGAGGAATTCCCTTCACCCCACCTCTTGCTGGAAGAACCTAACGAAAAAGCTGCGAACCATCTATTAAAGCTATCCAAGCAACTGAAACCTGCCGTGAACACTTACAGGAGCCAGTACATTATAGTGTTTGTTTATTTACTCTGTGGAGCTCTGGCCTCTCCGCTGCCTGGCATCTGCTGGCTAATGTGACGTTGCTGCGCTTATTCAACAGCATTCTCTAAAATCCATTTGAGCAGCCATTTTATCGCGTAAACAATCCATCAAGCTGGAGCGGGGATGTATGTTCCGGACACGAGCCCCTTAAGCAGGAGCGGTGACTCTTTTCCGCCGAGAAACAAAGAGACCGTGCGGGCTGTAGCCCAGCTGAAGCCAGCGCTGGGGCTGCCGCAGTCAACATGGATGTGGTGAGATGTGGGAACTGAAGGCTATGCCTGCTGACCGGGGGGGGGCATTGAGCAACCACTTTGAAGTGTTGAGGGTTCCTCCACGGCGATTTGAGCTGCTTAACCACAGACCTTGTTGACGAGAGGTTGCGGTGGTGTCTTCTTATATCCCAGCGATGAAATAAATATTTTTTAAAAAGTAGTTTCTGCGCTAAAACATGAGAAAAAGTGTCAGCGGTGGATTTGCCCAGCGAGGAGACCCAGACAGTTTCCTCAGATTAGGGAAAACTAAACACTGACTGCGCGTGCGCGTAGCAAAACAATCTTTAAAGGGACAGTGTAAAAAAACTGACACAAATTGCTCTCTGCGGCATTTCATAAATTAAACTAACAAACTGCTAAAACTAAATTACAAAATAAAAAAAGACAGTGACAAATATTTTACATCTAGTTATTATTTCAACATAGCTATCCACTTAAACAGTGACTGAAATTCAATGTGCGTTAAGTTAAATTTTCATGTGCGGAACTGTCCTCACTTTGACTTCTTCACCAGTAGATGGCGGCGTTGTGCAACAATGAGGCATTGGGTTACTTGCAGAGGTTCAGTCATACATATACATTATTAGATATGAAAGAAAAGCAGCAGCAAATAACTCTGTAATGTACTGTAGCTGTATACGTTTTGGTCATTTGTCCATCTGTACCATGCTAACCAGCATGTTTATATTTATATATAATTATCTTTCAGTTTATATTATAAATGGTTACACATTTTTATAGTAGTAGAAATGATGGATGGACACATGGCTATTATTATTATTATTAGTAGTAGTAGTAGTATAAGTATTACAGGTAGATATGTAATCTGGTAATGCTGGTAATCTTATTCAAGAGATGCATGCATTCTTCTAACCTGAACAACTAATGATTTATTTTCTGTATTCTGTTCTGAAAACACAACCCAGTATCCTGTGCAACATTTTCTCAGCCTTCGCATGAGTCATCTGCACACTGTGTGAAATTTGAAGATCCACAGAGGTTACTGTGAGCGTGAGCTCACATGAACCAAAAACAATATCACTGAGCCCCAACATGACACTCTGCTACCTACGCTGCAGGAGAGCCTGTTTAGTCAGGTGCTCATGCATCGGTGGAGTATATGAAAGAGGCATCATCATCATCATCATCATCTTTGCAAGAGGCTAGTTTGTCTGTGGGGCAGGTAGTGCCCTCTGCATTCTTGGTCTAAATGTTCCTAAAACAACAGGGAGGTGCAGCAGAGTCAGTAGATTTCACATTCACTGGAAATTCCCAGACGCAACAGTCAGAGAAGAGGCACAGTTTGGAACGGATTAGATGAAAATAACAACCAAAAAATGGGGGGGGGTCTCTTTTCTGAGGGTGCTGTGGATGCATATGTGTGCAAACAAGGGAGAGGCCGCTGACTTGAAGGGAGTCCAGTGCTAATGTGGATTTGAGTCAGTGACCTTTGTCCTGTGATTCACAGCAGAGGAATGCTATTTATGCTCTAATAAGCAGCAGGGAAAAAAGCAAAGAAAGGCCTGGTCTACAGTCTCACCTTTGACTCAAAACACACTCCAATAAAATTACCACGTCTGTCTGACCCTATTTTCAACTCGCAACACTATTGTATTGCACATCAATACAAATGGCGAACACACGCTGAGAACCTAAACCACCCACAACAGACTGATCTGGACCTGAAATCTTTTGCAAAGCCAGGGGACTTTCAAAGGTCTGCTGCACACCAGGAATTCCCCTGCTGAATTAACAATGCGTTATTTATGTTGTGGACACCGGAGTAGGAGTGTTAGACTTAGAGATCTTTCATGATATTGTCTGAGTAACATTACTGCTATCAGTACTCACTCTAGGCTGGATGAAAGATGCCTTACCGTTGACTGCACCTGCACTGGTTAAGCCAGTGGTTGTCAACTTTTTTTTTTTTTTTGCCTTGTGACCCCATTTTGACATCACTGATTTCTGGCGACCTGCAGAGAACAAATAAAAATGAGTTTAAAAAAATCTGTTTTTTTTTTTATTTTTATGAATTACTTGACATTTCAGATGACCTTATATGGATTCCAGACAACCCCATGTGGGGTCACGACCTCAAGGTTGAAAAACACTGGGTTAAGGGCAGGTGAAGTCTGATGCACTTGAGTTTTGAAGCCAAACAATTGTTAAAATTAATCTCATTAACATTTTCACTGGCTTTTAAAACAGCTCACCCCTTCAAATTGAGCTCTATAGACGTACCAAAAGAGTGGTTCTGAAAAAAGATTTGTGCATGAGCAAAATATTCTTTCAGAATTAATGCATGTCAATAAAAGTTAATATTCAGCAAGAAGTGCATTTTTGGCCACGTCACCCTAGTCAAGGTCATATGGCTTTTTAGAGATCAGTCTAGGGTCATAAAGCTGCAACTTAACACATGATAAGGACCGTCGGGTGGAGATGCAAAAACAGAACGTGTATGTTGTGGAAAGCATTAATCAGAGGATCTAAATTCCATTATAAAACCACAAGGCCCACAAAGTGCTTACAACAAAGGCAGACGGCTTAAAGAAACAGAGCAGCTGCCCAGCTGTGCTAAATCAAACACTGTCAGCGTCAGCTACAAAAGCCCGAAATGTCATCAGAATAAAAACCCGATTCAGCTAACCGTGGATACAAAGTCTTCGAGGCCTTGCCTTTGGTTGGACACACTGTGTTTTTGCACGTCACCTTTTCAAATGCTTCTAGGAAACAGTGGATACCTCAAGACCGCAGCTGCTGAGTTAAGCTTCGCACTAAAAATATTCACGTTGGACGGAGAAAAAGCAGCGGAGAAGTGTTAACTTTTATCAACTCATTGTGTGTTTAAATGAGTCTTCCAGTGAAAATATAACAAGTAATACCAGAGTATTTGCTGTGGATGCTTGAGGGATTGACAGCCTGGGAGAAAGATGTGCAAACTCAGCTGATTCTTGTCCTCGGCACTGCAGTGTTATTCCGTAGTCTAGCAAACAGACTCTTCTGTCTCTCACTTAAATTATTCTAATTCCCATTGTGAATTAATGATTTTTTAGAAGAAAGTCTTTTAGATTTTGGATTACATGTACTGACCCGAGTACAATTTCGCAGTTGCTACAGAAGTAGAGGACAGTTTGCGGATCTGTGTCAGCAACTACTTGATCAACAACATTGTAGTTCACATGAGAAAAGACCAAAAGGAATTTGTGGATTTTATTGCCCATGCTCTCCCACAAGTTCCCCCAAAACAAAACATACACAGAGTTAGACAGAAGAAGGGTTTGGGGTGGGGGTTAATATGGAGAAAAAAAGGAGAGCGAGAGAGAGAGTACACCAAATGGGATAGTAAAATGATTCCAAAACTATTTTGGGAGTTAGGTTCAACAGGTTAAGGTTCAGCGTTAATCTAAAAACCTTCATTGTGCGTGTCTGTACTAATTAAAATGTAATCCTTATTAGGCCACCCCCATGTTTACTATGAATAGTCTTTCAGAAAAGTAGAGCAGACTATACGAAATGTCAGGAGGATCAGTCAACACCGCATGACCACGATGCGTTATTCTAAATACAGGCCCTAAATATGAGCTAACGATCCAAAACCACAGCCCTCTGGTTATGCTTTTCAACTCAACTGCATTCGCGTGCGCGCCCACTGTAACATGATAAGTCCATCAGTCATGTGTTTTATTCATTCTCTGGAGATTATCTCAACACAGTTTGACATTCCGGCCATTCCTCCGTGGCTCTCCCACAGTCGTGCACGGTTGTCCAGGCAGTGACGGTTGTAAGATGACAGCAGTGACTCCTTACATGATACATATGTACACATATTTAGCTTTTAGCTTCAGAGATAGCTTTTCATATGATCGTTTCCTATATGTTTTATATCAAGTGAGGCCCTGACCTTAGAGTGTGTGCTATCAAAAACTACAATCCCGTTCCAGATATGAACTGACTGTCACCTGTCAACAAGCCCCTATTGGATGTCATAGATGTCTGTTACAAAGTATTGACCCATATCTGGTTTTTCAATGAGCCATACAGTGACTTTAGTGATAACAAGTCTTACCTAATATGACCTGAGAGTTGGGCTTTTTTTTTTTTCTTTTTTTCTTTTTTTTTGTAGACTCTAAAAGGCACCTAAGTACCTGGAAAAATCCCTACCACGTGGGATCAAACACATGACCTTCTTGCTGTAAGGCAAGAGCAGAACCACTCAACCTCTGTGTCATGCATTGGTTTGATATTTGAGCTAACATTTGCTCTGTAAATGTTTGTCACATTGTTTTTCTATCCCCAGCTCAGGTGGGAGCAGCAGCAAGACAGTGCTACTGCTGCTGCTGCTGCTGCTGCTCAGTGGTTGGTAGGAGGAGGTGCAGCAGATGAGGAGGAAGAGGAGAGAGGAGCGCTGTTGTTCCTGCTCTCACACTGTCTCAGTCCGGCAGTGATTGAGGCAGCGCAGGGCTGCCGCTGCTGCTGCGTTTCGCTCCAACCGCTGTCCCGTCACTTAGAAACTTTTACAAAACTTTTTTGAAATCATTAAAACTCTTGTTTTTCTCGGGGCGGCTGTGCTGTTTGTATGTGCGCAGGATATTAGCGACAGACAAGGGAGGCTGAAGTGTCATCGCGGAAAAGAATGGAGAGGCACAAAGGTAAGAGCGGAACTTTTTTTTTTTAACAGAAAAAAAAAATCAAACTGTTCGTCAATAACAACTGTTGTAGAACTGTTTGCTTTTTAAGAGCTCTTTGGTGAGACGCGCACTAAAAGTCCCTGCTTTTTCCCACATCCAGATGACATTTATTGTTTTGGATGCAGGTTTGCCAACAGCCAGATGTTTGTGCTGTTTGTTTTGGGGGGGGGGAACACTACAAGGCAATGTCAGATTTATTTCCCCCCACCCTGATTACAAAACAGTATGTGCTGTTAGAAGAGACTGCATTAGACACGGCCTTTGTTTTTCTTTAAATGCCACCTGTTTGTCAATGTTTATGCCTTCAGGGCTGGGGTTTTCTTCTTCGTCTTCTAATTAAAGTAAAAAAAAAAAAAATCAAATATAAAAAAATCAATACTCAAAAATTTGGAGAAGCTGCAAAGAAAATTGCAGTACAGAGCAGCATGTTATCGTCCTCTGTTGGAGAAATGCTGGTTTAGAGATGGTGTATCCAATCACCGGCTGGAGGCCAGTGATGAGCCGTTGATCATTCGGTCCCAGGCCAAATTTATTTGATTAAGAAAAAAATTAGCCTGCATGGTATTTTATTAGTGACGAGCCGTTGATCATTCGGTCCCGGACCAAATTTATTTTGAAAAAAATTAGCCTGCATGGTATGTTATTTTGAAAAAAACAAAGAAAAATCAGTTCCATCTGTCAGTTCTATAGTGCAGCGGTTAGCACGACTACCTCGCCAGCTAAGAGTCCTGGGTTCAATTCCAACATGAACCGTATGTTTGACCCGTGCGCACCATAATTTCCCAATTATGGGATCAATATAGTACAAATTTGTTTTTTTTATTTATTTTATGAATCAGAAAATAATACAAATAGAAATGATAATATTGAATATTTATACATATATAAATAAATTAATATATATATATGTATAAATATTGAGAGAACAATAATGTTTTACTACATAAATATGCTGAGCCTAAAGGTCGGGGAGTGGTTAGTGCTCTTGCCTTACTGTAATAAGTTCGATCCCCAGCAGTAACCGATGGTTTTCTCTCAGTCTTTTTGTTTCGTTTTCTTCTAATTTTTATGGTTTCCCACAGTCCAAAAGCAGACAGCACGACTCTAAATTGACTATAGGTGTGGCCTTTGTGTGACGTGTGAATGGCCTCTGTATGTGGACCTGTGATGGACAACAAACCATGCAGGGCGTCCTCTCCCGTCCCCCAGCACCCCGTGGAATGCTTAAAATGATTGAACACTGAAAGAAAAATAAATAAACTTCTCGTAAAAGAGCTCCCTAACACAGTGGTTTTTTTCTAGGTCACCACTCCAAACTGTTTTCATTGTCATGGACCAATGTAAAGATGTCTCCCAGTCCCCACAACCTCTGGTCCAAGTGGTCACTAAAAAGCAGTTTATACAGCAGCCACTGATGACTTCCAATAGCAGCAACATTGTTCTCAGAGCATTCCTCAAATTCCTGTGGCTATTTGTCCACGAGGGATGAACCAGGGCAGTTAATGCTTATTTGTTGGCACGGACAAAGTTTGGACAGGGAGTTTGGAATCTTGAACGAAGTCAGTAGAAGGCTTGCCCTGCCCCCCCCCCCCACCCCCCCTGAGACATTAGCATTGCCAACAGTGACCGTTCAGAAAGTGAGGCTAGTCGCATTCACACCTGAGACGACGGTACGGACACGAGTGTGTGGAACATCAGGTCCCGGCCCTTTACTTGACAATCGCCTTCGGCTTCGCTACCTGAAAACAATGACAACGACAAATAAAGTGGAGATAACAATGTTGCAGTCACATTCCTTTCCTCCAGCTGACTGGACAAGCCTGTTTACTCCCACCCTGTCAGAATGAACAGACTGACGCAAGCATAGTTGTTCTCTGTGACAGGATCTCATTAGCGGGTGGGTGGGTGTGTGTGTGTGGTGGTCATGTTTTTCACATACATGTCTAAAATAAGACTCGCGGTGGGTGTGTGTGGGTGTGTGTGTGTCTACCGCGTTCAGTGGTCATGTATGTTTTTCACACACATGTCTAAAATAAGACTCGTAGTACTACTATGACTTTGAAACAGGTAAAGGCGGAAGACGGTAGCAACCGAGAGTAAAGAAAAAAAAATTGTTTTCCACTCCTTAACGCATTTAGCGTTTAGCCTTTAGCATTTAGCCTTAACGCGCTAACTGATGCCTCAAAACCGAATTAGAAGAAAATAGAAAAGGGACTGTTAGTTTATACAAAACTTAAGGTGAAACAATTCATTTTGTCATTACTTGTAAAACATGTTAAGTCTTTCTTTTAGAACTTTCCCTGAAGACTGGTCTCACCCGAACTGGAGGTTGACTACCTCGCAAAGGCATGCTGGGCGTAGAGATGATATTTTGAGATATTTTACCGCGCTTCATGAAACAAAAACCTTTTCCTGCACTGTCAGTAAATATTGTGTGCAGCAAGTGTGCAGAATCTAAGCTACAAACAATGCAGCCCCAAACAGGCGTGTGAATGCATAATAAATTGGTAAAAAACAAATAAATATCATTAATATCCGCCTCATTGAGAGCGACTACTGTGTGCAGTACGATAAGGAACTGTATTTACTTTACTAGAAGCTGAACTCTTCCAGTAAAGAGTCAGTGAAGGAGGTACAGTGAAGGGGAAACCTGTGGATATTCAGAAGGATTAGTGACCAGGAAAATCGTGGGTTTTCTTTGTGCCTCCCGAACATGACTCAGGGAGTTTTCGTTGCAGTGAAACATTCCGGCATCTCATATCGCCGGTTCTCACACTTTCTGCCAAAGACCAAGACGAGATTAGTAAAACCACCCAGAGCCGTGTTTAATTTGAATGACCTTTGTTTGGGCCGTGATCAGACATGTTTGAGAATCCAAGCGGCGTCGGAAGAGGTAACTCAGCAACTCGGCAACGTGGTGATTGGACCACCTTTTTTTTTTCCCCTACAACATATCGACTGAAAGGTCTCTTTGAACAGCATCCAGTCACAATGATGGGAACATTTCCATTTTCCCACAAAGCTCTCTTTACTTTCCTTCACTGTGTTTTGATGTGTCTTAATTTATTACATACATCTTCCTGTTCCCTGCAGGGGTCGCCACAGCAGTGCGCTGTTTTGGCATGAAACCAAACTGCTACTTAGGGATCTAAACCTATCGCCTTGGTTTTTTAGTTCCATTCTGTTCGTAAGACAGTGTCAACTATTATAACGATTTTTCTTAAAACAATACGCTCAAGTTTTGCCCGTCTCAAAAATGTGGGTCACAGCACTGGCCGGCCCTCTATTGCTCGGGGAATACAGGTCCGCTTCAGCGTCGGTGGTGAGTTTTTAAGGCTGTTCCTAATACAGGATGACAAAGTGACAGTGTCAGTGGGTTTAGTGGGCTGCCCTCTCCCATAAGCTCAGCGGAGGCAGGCTTAGATGTAGCAATCAGGGCCGGCATGAGGTCTGTTCATGTGTGCGTGTGTGTCATAGCAATCAGGGCCGGCATGAGGTCTGTCAATTCATGTGTGCGTGTGTGTCGTGGGCCGCTCTTGTCAACGGGGCGCGAGTCAAGTGTGGGTAAGTCAGGAAGTCGGACTGGGCTATAAAAATGATGAAAAGAAATTCAGTCTTCCTGCTCTGCAGCAGTAAGGTGCACAGTGGGACTTTGACCCTGTTTGCCCTCTGGGTCTTTTCTCTTTCATTTCCAACACATCAAACGGTGCATTGTTTATTAGATACAGAGGGGTTTTTTTGTTTTTTTTTGGATCAGATCTGTATTGTGTTTTCCTATCTCTATATCACTAGGACGAGGTGCTGAAGACAGGAGAGAACCTGGTAATCAAACTCATATGCATCCCCTGCCTTTAGACTCTTCCTGTGGGCTAATGACTTAGCCTTGATGTGGTAGTCTCCGAGGCAGCCTCGTTAGTTAGTTTTTATTTGTCAGCAGGAGCCTCTGCTTTGACACTTTCTATCGCATCGTCTCATAATTTACTTGCTACTAACAATTTACCAAAACATTCCTCCTATTCCTGCTTCAATTTCTCCCAGCTTCGTTTTCCCGAACGGTTGAAGGATGATGATGTAGACACACTGACAAGAACCCCTTGAACTTTCACTTTCCTTTTGACTCACCATTTCATGTTATTGAAGGCTGTTGCTGTTGACCAGTGTCCAACAGATGTTTCGTGTCTCATTTAATGTCATCCTCATCATTTTTTAACATTCCACCACATAAACAAAACGGTGCTTGACACTGAATTCATTTTGTACCCGGATTTTTTCAACGTTTTTTTTCCGCATCCTCAAACCCTGATCTCTCAATCTCTCTGCTGTAAATCATTTCACTACTCTTCTTTGTAAACTCACAAGCACACGCGACTGTACAGCTGTAACTTTAAAAAAAAAAACTATATTAATTTTATTTTGATTCAGTTAGAAAAGTCAAATGATTTATAGAGGAACAGACATAGGTGATCATTTTTCAAAATAAAATACCATCTGTACTAAAAAAAAATACCAGATGAGCCACGGCCCAGTACTGGTCTTCAGTCCATAGGTTGGGTATCACTGTTTTGTAGTAAAAGCAGCAACAGACCCAAAAACACTCAAACCAGTATTTTCTGTCCGTTTAGTTTGGATCGATTTAAACACAGTTGACTTGATCTGTAGTTTCATGGGATCCCTAGCAGCAGTCTGACTGTATATCAATCATTTATGTCATGCTCAGACAGCACAGTAAAGAGAGAAGCAGCCACTGGTTTCACTGATTAGTTCCTCCTTCCTCACTTGTTGAAAGAAAAAAAAAGCCTCCACTATTGCCATAAGCTGCCAGTGTTACAACTAGCAGATAACAATGCAGACCAACCAAATTGAAAATGTCAAGCTCCTTAGAGTGATTTTCCCACAGTCCTTCCTGAGAGCTGAGCAATGATGTCATCACTGACCTCAATGACATCAGATGATCTTAGGTCCAGAGTGTTCAGCATCATCCTAACATTATCATTAGATAGCAGTAGCTCTGGTGTAAAGTGTAGGTGATTGCACTAGTTATGTATATATTTCTTGATGGGCATCTGGTGATTTCTCTGCAGTATATCTTCTCCCCGTTCTGTCGTTTCCAGACACGGACAAAAGGGTTTCCAATGTCATCAACTTAACACGTTTCTATGGCGATAACAGCAAAACACAGCTCGGAATAAAAGTCTCCCCTCAGTCTCCCCGCCCCACAGCTGAGCTCAGCATGCTGCAGTCAGGCAGACAAGTGTCTGCTGCCAGTTAAGCATCCAGCGCCACTAAGCAGATGTTGTGGACTCTTTCTCTGAGCGTCTCTGGACAGATTTGGTACAGACATGTTTTTGGTGTCCCTCTCTTCTGGTCTCAACTGTAGAGCTTCAGGTTTTTATGTTGTGTTACTTCGGCTTCCTCCTCAGATAACAGTTATCTTTATTCATACCTGAGTGAATAAACTGACAACCAGGGACTTTTCTGGTCTAGGTCGCTGTACGTCCTTTAGCTTTTGGCTTGTCAGGTAAAAAAAAAAAAGAGAAAATGACACGGATGTACAGGAGTTTTAGGTCCTGCACCACTAACTGTGTACGGAAACATGAAAAAGTATGATTTTACACTAGTTGTTGATTGGTCAAAATTGAAAAATTAACTAAATAAAATGGCAAAATGTATCTTCATGTTATAGACCTGACAGAATCTAAGAAACAAAAGTCCACCACAAAGCAGGAAACAAACAACTGAAACACAGGTATTAACAAAATATATAAATATTTAAATAATATATACATCACATAAGTACATGCCGAAATGCAGTAAACGATATCTGAAACTGAAGCCTGTTTTTTATACCTATGTACACCATTACCTTGAATTTTAATTCACGTCTTTTCTTAAATGTAATTGTTTTTTCTATTGTTACAAAAAGATAATATGTGTTTCGTAGTTCTGCAAAAAACAAATGTGGCTGTGGGACTGATTCAAAAACCACGTGGGTGTTCAGACCTACTATAGTGTGTCGGTCACTTGTTCCTATTCCGCTGTTGACACCACTTCCTATAAGGTGTTGAACATAACTCAGTCACAAGATGACAGGAAAAAGGTTCACCGTTTGTTTGTCCATTTCATTTTCATTAACGTCACCGAAACCTCAACCTCTTAAAAATAATCTCATGAAATTTATTTTATTTTTATTTTATACGCTCATCCCAATAAGCAGAAAGTAATGAAGGTGAAGTAATAATAATAATAATAATAATAATAATAATAATGTATTTGAGTAATCTCAACTGCTGCTCTTACTTTAGTGATTTTTTTAATTTTTTTTAATTTAAATTATGGCATGTATTTTAAGGGTTAAGGGTTAATCTTTCTGTGTGACCTACTACTAGACCTCAAGTAGAAAATTCAAGCTTTCAGTTGCCAGGTGTTCACTCATAAACACCATGTGTTAGTGTATATTTTCCTCTAAATAGGATCACGAATAACAAAATGGACTTTTTACCGTTGTTTTTTTTTTTTTTTTTATAATAGCAGATGTCGTTTTATTTTCCCATCTCCCATTGTTTAGTCTGTTTTCATTATTTATTAATTTCGTATCTAGGGGAGTGTATTGGTTTCTGTTGCTTTGCTTTACTCCTGGATTGAAATTTTCCCATATTTCCTATAGCGTGCCACATCTTAAAATGTAAATAAAACTTCCTTTCCAAAAAAAAAATGATCCTAGCTACAGATTAAAACACATGGATTTATATCCAAATAAGACACTACATCATCTACTGTATGAACTGGTGTTGAACGTGGCCAGGATACGCATATGTTTCCAATCGACTTATTTCTGTCAGGCTTCAAAACAAATGCAGCGCCAGTCCAAATCTACTGTTTACACACACGGAAAGTCATCACTGTTTGAAACAGCATACAAACAAGCGCTCACTTCCAAACTCACACCTACAGGCAATTCCGAATCTCCAATTAACTTGACCGCGATGTGTGTGTTTTTCGGACTGTGGGAGGAAACTGGAGTAGCTGGAGAAAAACCCACACACGTCGAAGGGCAGAGACGTTCAACCCTGGGCTGTCTGGTATTCCAGAATAATGAGATAATAAGAAACAAAATGTTGACATGTTATATACAGCGCATTAGTAACTGAAATGAATATGGATAAATGCACAGATTCTGAGAACAAGTGTGGGAGCTCTTCTTTTGACTGGACGCGAGGAAAACCTCATGAGCACATCTGTGACTGTTTTGGACATCTGCGCCACAGCCCAGAATATGACTGTGATTCATAGAGTGAAAGGAAGTGTCCAAAACAGACCAGAGCCGGCCGCTTCAGAACAAGCGGGAAGGAGCAGCTTACATTTCAGCAGCCTTTGTTGCATCATCAGATTGAAACAATATTCAACTTTGGTTTCACTTTTTATCGCCGCATAAATGCCGGCCGTATATTTCCTCGGAGAATCAGAACCAGAAACGCTTGTCAGGACAAAGGAGTTGTCTTGACAAGAGGCGGATTAGAGAGACTTGAGACTCCGCGGTGACCATCAACTGGCGGCCCGTGGCCCGAATATGGGCCACCGAACCAGCCAATCAGGCTCGAGACTGGATTTCAAAACAAACATCAAATAATAACTTTAGACAAAAATGCAATTTTTTTATTAGATTTGGTGATTTCATCAAATAATAACGTTAGACAAAAATGCAATTTTTTTATTATATTTGGGTGTCCGACCCTTAAAGTGTCTGTCCAGAAATAGCCAACTAGTTCCCAATTTGCAGGTTAAAAACGTAGCCGTCACTACAGACAACGGTCAAGGTGACAAGCGATGAAAGCGATTCTACTTCTGCTTCTTTTTTCAGAGACAGAACAAATGAGGGCGAGTTTCATGCGTGACCTTACCAGGTCCAAAGTACATTAGCTCCGCTGGAGGATTAGAATGTACTACTCTATGTCATCTTGGAGAAACCATCACTCAACAGTGGAGGTCACTTAAGACAGCAACCTTCATCGCCTCATACGCAGCAGACTCCAAGAGGCACACTCTTCAGCTGAGTGAAACCAACAGTTCCTCCTCTTTCAGATGAAACTGACATCCTGTTACAAGGTCACTGGGTGAATGACCACCATTGTTTTATCTTAGGGACTTTCTCTTTAGGCAATCAGCTTTTCGAAACTAAAACCCAGGGTTTTTTTTCCCCAACCGGTTAGAAAAAGTAGGCAATCAGCTTTTCGAAACTAAAACTTTTTTTCCAACCGGTTAGAAAAACCCTGTTGGATGAGAGGTGTTCAGTGTCCAATGTCTAATTAGAAACTTAATTATCTCAGTCAATGTCCTAGGATACAGTGACCTGAATGACTGATAGACAAACAATATATTTTTAATCTACTAAATTAAAAAAAAAGCTTCGTCCCAGCTTCACGTCTAATTTAATTTCGGTACAGTTTGCTCAGACCGATGTCCCCAAACACAGGAAGCACACTGGTCATCCCATTAACCTTCAATCAATCTGGCTGAAACGAAAGGCCATGCGTTCATTGTTAATATGATAAGATGAAGAGCTCGGGCTCATCCCCTCTGAGATGTCAGTGATGATGGAGAAGCACAGGCCTCTAACTCCTAGGAACCCTGCCAGGGTCCTGAAAAGACCCTTTGTCCTGGTGGCGATTTGTTTCGGTTTAACAAGGAGCGCGGTTGGTCGGAGTCAAGTCCAGTCTCTAGTTGCTCCGTGAGTGAAAATCTATTTTTTTAAAAGGGATTTGAACGTTGGACTCTGTTGAGCGCAGCCCTACTTTGGCCTCATTTCATCACACACTCCGTTGGACAGTTGACATTTTTGTCTGCGTCGCGTTCGTAATATAATATAGCAGTGATCATCAACTGGCAGCCCGTGGACCAAATCTGGCCCGCCGGACCATCCAATCCAGCCCGTTACTGGATTTCAAAATAAAATTCAAAGAGAGAAAAAAAAAAATATATATATATATCATATTAATAGGTTTTGAAGTATGCTCCATGTCTTTCTTGAACTTATTTAAACACGTGTTTTAATTACACCCCCGTTGGTAGGAAACTGTGTAGTAATCTGCCTCTCTGTGGGTGTCTCAAATTCTCCCTGGCCATTCTACAGTGGGGATTTGTTTATGCTGCGGAGGCTGTGGTCACTCACTGGATGTGCACCGGGCACTTGGCCAAGCCGTAGCCCACAGAGACGGTCCGCAGCAGACCTTCCTGTCCGTCCTGTCAGCTGACTCGCTTTCCCAGGGTCCCTCAATCCAAAAGGCCATCGGAGTCGATCTCTGCACACACAGGGAGGGAAACGCTGGAAAAATGTTTCATTTCAGACCCAGGGGCCACACATTAGCAGCCAGGCAACCATTAGTAAGGTAACCAAAGTCACTTGTGAAAAACCCATATGAGTTTGTATTGTATTTTTTGTTTTTATCTACTCATTGTGTGGGCTCTTTTCACCGGTCACACTGACGGTTAGTTGACTCATCGTTAGTAAGATTCAATGGAAGTGAGTGACGTTTGCTTAGGGAAGATTACCAGCAGTCTGAGTCAAGGCGTACCAAGGAGGAACACCTTGTTCTGAAGAAGTGTCCCTCTTTGCTAGTGATGCCAAATGTGTGAGGATGGAGGGAGAAGAAAGGCTCGAAGAAGCCAGATGAAAGTGGCCAAACCAAATGAACTGACAGCTGTGATGCGGAGTAGTGATCGATTATCCTTATAAAAGTTTTTTTTATCGCCCGTGGAGAACATTTTCATTCCTGATTTTTACTCCTCAACAAAGTTAGCATTTGAACACATAGAGTTTTCTTTGTTATGGCTAAAACGCACTGTGTTGACCTGTATTTAAATAAAGGGCAAGGACAAATTGATTTTAATGGTAGTAATAATAATTAGTGTAGCGGTTTTTAAATAAATCTGCAAAGCTCCACTCCAAAACCAACACGAGTCAATACAGAGAAAACAGAGAAATCGAGAGTAGAAGAAAAGTTACATAATAGAAACATAGAATAAAAGTTTATTTTTCCAGATCGGTGGACCATGAAAGTGTTTTTTTTTTTCCGCACTACTTCTTTTAAATTGGTTATATTCACCTTGATCTTTACACAATATGTCTTTTCTACCTGTGTTGAAAGTTTGTGCAACTTTCATTAAACAAACAATCACTCAAAGAATGATCTGAAAAAGGTGCCATGAATTTTGTATTTTTATTATTTTCTCTCTCAACTCACCCCATGTAATACAACAACCACAATAAACATG
This sequence comes from Cynoglossus semilaevis, assembly GCF_000523025.1. Classification (NCBI taxonomy): domain Eukaryota; kingdom Metazoa; phylum Chordata; class Actinopteri; order Pleuronectiformes; family Cynoglossidae; genus Cynoglossus; species Cynoglossus semilaevis. The sequence continues at coordinate 1,097,792 of NC_024314.1, forward strand.
TACAAAAATGTAGTGCAACAGCGCCAGCTATGGTAAAAAATATTTTTAATAGTATTTTTAAAACAAATTTTTTATCAATTACTAGACAATTCGAATTTTTAAAACAAATTTTTTATCAATTAGTAAACATTTCGAGTGACCCCATTTGAAACCCAGGCGACCCCACATGTGGTCCCGACCCCAAGGTTGAAAACCGCCACCTTAACCAGTGGATTTGTGGCCGCAGTAATGGCACATATTTGAGAACGCTCGTGGATGTGATCATATTTGATGTGCTTGTTTATTTCTTCATTGGTTTTTTCCAAAAAAAAAAAAATTCGTTTTTGTGATTTTTTGAGGAAAAGTCAAATGTCGTTGAGGAACTATTACACGCCATGCTGATACTTGCCCCACCTCTATCTTTCACTTCACTCTCCTCTCCTGCTCAAGTGCTCACACAAGGCCCACTGTGCCCCCGGTCCTATTCATGAGTCCCTGAGAGACAGAGCGTGAGGAGACAAAGAGCTCCCCACACAGCGCCGAGGGCCGTGTGCAATCCACTGACCCCTGAAGGATGTGTGTGGGATGCGCCCAGAAACGCTGGCCTCGCCGACTCAGACGCAGGCTCCTCCCTTCCAGACTTGACCTTTCGCTAAACTCACCCGACTCCCACAACAACCCCAAAAAGATGTACGACTGTTAATTGCAGATGCAAGAGACGCACAAGCCAGTGACGTGAGGTCTGGGTGTTTATCTGCAGTCGCCAGCAGCAAACCTCTGAAGGGTTTCTCCCGTGTTAAATGTTGGCCGACAGCGTTGGGCCTAAAACACAAAAGCCAAACAGTGGAGAGGAACCCGCTCGCAGACTAGCAGCTGAAGGCAATAATAAAAGACATGTCCCTGAGCTGAACTCTCTGTCTTGGACATAAATCTACGTACAATATGCCGAGTACTTCTGCCTGGAACTTTCGGAGGTGTTTTTGTCACCCACGGGTGCTCTTTTTCAAAAAACCTTGGCCTAAAGCTGGAGTTTTATACTGCGTACGTTTAAAATGAATCTGCGTCTGGCACTTGTCAGTTTTACATGTCTGAGACTCTGTCTGTCTGTGCTTCCAGTGCTGGACCAGATCCTGATGGAGCTTCACCGTTTCCTGCTCATTCTGGACAGGGAAACACTGACTGGAAGTGCAACCGCCCAGAAAGGCCTGCTGTCTGATCTCCTCCAGTCCTACAAAGCCTCCAACGGTATGGGTTTCAATCAAAACCAAATGCTTCGAAAGAGTAGGAAGTCCTACAGACAAACCCGAACCCTGTGTGTAGTACTTCTCGTTGTACTCACGGGCGCAACAACAAAGGAGGGTTTTTTTTTTATATATAAAGAATGTGAACTAGACGAAGCTTGGAGAGCGTAGTTCCCTAAAGGTGCATTACACTCTGGAAAATATTCTCCGCAACAATGGAATTCTACTGCATAGACTAGCTCAGCAGTCAGTAAACTGACAGGAGCTGTTAGCATGATTCACTGTTTTCAGTGTGGGACACACTACAGGGAATGACAATTGATTACCAACAGTTTAAATTCCTATTAATAAAACTCAACTATGATTTGATGGAGTCCTCACCACGTTAGCCAAAAGATCACGATAATATTAGATTATTCTACTAAACTGCCAATTTTTTTCATCCACATGGAGGAACAGTTTCTTTTTTAAATTTCAATAAAAAAAAAAATCACATCACGTCCCACTATTATCTAGCTCCATCTATCTCAGGGGTGTCAAACTCATTTTCACCAGGGGCCACATCAGCAATACAGTTTCCCTTGAAGGGCCGGTTGTCAATGGAAGACTGTATAGATCACAGGTTCCCAACCCACGGTCCGCGGGCCACAACGAGTCCATAGGTCATTTGGTGCCGGGCCGCAGTGGGACACAGTGAAAAAATGTACTTAATTCTTACTAGTTTACTTCATTCAAAGAAAATCCAGTCATATCCCTTTACTTTCTTTATTTAAAGATAATCTGGGAATATTTTTAAATAAGAGGTCACGGGTAACAGGTGGTACTGGCTGACCAGTCCTTGGAACAAAAAGAGTCGAGGACCGCTGGTATAGATGTAACTACTCCATAACGGACTAATACATGTTTCTGCAATTGATTATTATTTGTTCAAACTACAAATACTGTTTGTTGTAAAAAAAAAAAAAAAAATTAATTTCTCAGGTTAAGAAACTTTCCTAAATGCATTTTAAGCTCCCGCGGGCCACACAGAACGGCTTGGCGGGCCACATTTGGCCCCCGGGCCTTAAGTTTGACACATATGATCTACAGTGTGATTTTCTTTCCTCAAAAGTGAAAAGATATTTTGAAAGGAACTCGATTTCAGTCCTTAGACGAGACACGAAAGCAGATTTTGACCTTGGCTTAAACTGATGTGACAAAGTTCTATCCAGTGTCTTGGAACTTTTTGACTGCGATTTAAACGTTGTCACATTCTCAGGTGATATTTAAAAATACATTTATAAACAAAAATAAATTAAAATAATATTTTTAACTGCCTCACGGGAGTAGAGTTTCCCCCAAAAAAAAAAAATTCCAGTAAAAAGTTAGAAACCTTTAACATCATAAATCTTCCTCGTGTTCTTTATTAAATCCCGGTCACTGTGACATGGTTGAGGTTTAGCAACAAACGCTGAACTGTTGGTCGGAATCCCTTTTTGCGAACAAATCATCACTTAGTCTGTCGTCACAATTAGTGTTTCATAAAACGTATCGTCCTGCCCTTTGTTCCCACGCTCCCATTGGCCGAGCACGTTTCTCGAAGAATCATTCCAGCCTATAATTATTTCGGCGTTATTTATACACTCACAGCCATCCATTAACCAATACCTGTGGGTTGTTTTATCCACTTTGTGGTCATTAAAGTCAACATTTTTGTGCACTTTCCTCCCTCTGCTGCAAATTTATCAGATTGACTTTTCAATTCTAACGCCGATTTGTGGTTATTAGTTTCTGCTGACAACCTCAAACTAAGTACTTTTTACTACGCAACGAGGTGTCGGTTAAAAAATGCTGTCACTGACAGTAGCTGGTTGTGATTGATGATGCCTGGAGGTCGTTAAGAATGACAACATTAACCAGTCTGACGGCCGCACTCATCCAGCCCTCAGCTGCTAAAGGTTAGCATAGCAACTGTATACTGTAGATCAGTGTTTCTTAAACTTTTTTTTTCTGTCACAAACCTTCGCGACGTCGCCAAGTCAATAGACATTATTCGTAAACTCCTGGGAAACATGATGCGAGACGACCCCAAAAAGAAAATGACCACCTGAGGGTCGCGACCCAGTCTTTGGGAAACAGTGCTGTAGAAGGTAATGAGTTATCTTGTTACTAACATTCCAAATTAGAGGTTAAGATGCTTTGACCTTTAATTTGTCTCATTTCCAAAATAAAAGCCTTCTTGTTTATTACATTTTTTCCTGTTTCCTGAGCAGAATTTCTGGTTCCTTGGCAGAAGAAATCCGATTCCATGTTAACTTCACATATCACATTTACCTGCTTTTGTTGCACAGATTGCATTTCTTTTACGTTGCCACATGCCACTATGGCGAAATCCAAGAGCAGGAAATAATTCTTTCAGAATGAGGGCGGGCTGAAAGTGAAATCTGAAATGTTTGGTTTTTACAGGAGAACTATTTTGGTCTGTCAAGAGGAAGTGGGAGGCATCCAAACATTTCATTTTTATTTTTTTTCTGTCAAGCATAAATTCCAACTGCTAAGCCTTCAATTCCAAATGTATGTTGGTGAACCATGTTCTCGAACCATCGACGCTCAGGCTCTCTAAGAGTTGCTTTATCAGCAGAAATATCCAACTTTAACTTAACTTTTGGGGTTTTTTTGGGGGGGGGGGTTATGACCTAATTTTTTTCCCCATTCTTGTCCACACACACATGGCCACAGACACACTGTTCTTCCATGATCAGGACCTGGACTTGTCTCTGCATACTTCCTCTCCTGGCTCCAAGCTGTATCATTTTTCCGAAGCTGCCTTGATTCCCCCGGGGGACGCTCACTTCCTTTGAGAAACAGTTTATAAATAGCCGTTTTACTCTGTTCCCCCAAAATCTGGTTTCACTGTACAGGCAAAACATTGGTTCTCTGCTGCTGCTGCTGCTGCTGCTGCTGCTGCTTGTGATTTGTGATTTTAGCTCATGGTGTCTATTTCAAAGAGGAAGGCTTCTCTGGAGTATCACCCAGGGTTGAAGTTTTGTTTGATTTCCTCTAAGGCTACAGTCTTAGTCAGCTGAAATTCTTCACCAAATCAAACAACCTTCCTAGAAACAGAGCCTTTAGCTGTCACAGGTTACAGCGACCAGCTGCAGGACTTTCTCCTCTCTGTGAAACATGGCTGCCTGCAGGAACACAGAGTGAGATTTGAGTCGAAATATCTGGAACAGGTTCGATCCAGAGGTATCGCCACAAGTTTAAGTCTGTCCATACCGAAATGATATCTTCCATCATTCACCACCAGGTGCCTTAACTTTTCCAAAGTCCCTAACTGTCCTTCCACATCCAATCTCTACTTCTCCATCGCAGATTACAGCGCCATCTAACAATGATCTGAGAAGTAAAATCCCATTTTGAAACATAATAATGTTTAAATTGCCCGCCCTCACACGCTGAGCTAATACTGCTAAACAACTCTAGGCAGAGGTCAAGAGGTCAACAGGGAGTTACTAGATGAAATTATGTTTATTTATACAGTATGTAATTTTATAGTATAATTTTGGTCAATTCTGGCGTACTGTACCTGCAACAAATCATTAGTCATTTCTGAAAAAGTTTTTTTTTAAATCCACCTAAGGCTTGTACAGTATGATCAGTTGTTCAGCGTTTGATCTTCAAAGACGGGAGTTATACAGAGCTCCATCTGTGCAGGCAAGGAGTTGTCTGACTAATGTTTGATGAATGCCTGTCTCGGTAACAGTGGGTGTCAATAATGGACCCATCTGTCTGTACAATGGGCCTCTTGTTTTGGTGGAGTCCCCCTTTAAACCTGGTCTCTTAAGAAACGAGATTAAAGTCAGTTTGGTGTCATATTTCTCTATTAAGAATTCTCGAATTCCATCAGAGGTGAAACACGCATGTTCTGCCTTTTTTTTTTTTTTTTTGGTGTGGAGCTATTCTCAGTAGGGCGACCGTGCCCTTTACTAAGAATCAAGCAACACCTTATTTCAACAGCTGGGTCATCATCATTTTACTGACACAATCGTTCTTTGGTGTCTTTTTGACGGCCACAAGTTTGACTCGGTGTTTATGTTTACGTCCGTCTGACTAATATTGTACTGACCCCAACGTTACATTTGGAGAAGTGGATGTTCTAGATTGAACTGTTTACTAAAAGGGTGGTTCGCATACCACTTGTGGTACACTGGGAAAATTCATGTTTTCACCTTTACATTTTCAACTGAATAAATCTGAAACATACCATGCACAATGAATACAACATTTAAACATAAACATCTTTCTAAACATTTCTAAACATCTCTCCTGTGGTGGAAGCTAACAGTGAAGGCCTATGCTGTTATATTCTAATGTTGATCATCATGGTGGGACTCAGAGAATTTCTCAGGTGGTACAGAGTAGAAAAAGGCGGAGAACCACTGTATAAAATGTAAAAAAAAAAAAAAAAAAAGTCAAAGATTCTCTATCTGTAACCATTACACACGAATTGACCTTTTGCTTTTTCCACGCAGGTGGTGATGAGGAGTACATCTACATGAACAAAGTGACTGTAGGAGGAAAGGACAAAGATAGCAAAGGTGTGAGTCGAAAACCTTTCTCTCTGATGGTTAGCGAAGTCTAAAAAACATTGTCAGAATACACAATGATGATTGTTTGATCATTCGTCATCAAGTTTTTTCCCTTGCAGTACCCTGCCTTACCACTAGGGCAAACTCATATTGCATTGTTTACATATTACTATTACATAGGTATTAATACTACTGCTTCAACATACTGCCCGTCACAGGACTCGTTCTTCTTGTTTCAAACTAGGAAATAGGAACAAATGACATAGATATGGAATATCCAGAAAAAGTCTGCCTTGGTTTGAATGTGTTTTTCGTAATTTGATGTAAAGAAAACACACGTGATTTTATTGCATTTATTTGTCCAAAGCTTTGCTAACCTGCCCTGTCATTAAAGGCTTGAGAGTTTTCCACCAAGGTAAATGACTTAAACACAAAAGGAGAGAGGAAGGAGGGCTAAATGACAGGCTCTACATATGCGAAACTCACCAACGCAGGGGCGGGTAATTAAGAGAAGTAGGAAACGCAGGAAGTGAAGCCAGGGTAAAAGCGCACCGATAAAAGGAAGCGAAACATGCATAAGGATGTAAACAGAATAATTAACGTATCGTAAACAAAGGTACCGGACGACTTTAACAGCTCTGCCACTCTGGACCACACAATCAGAACACTGTTGTTCTGAGCTGAATTTCTTATATTTCCTAGTGGTGAAACAAAGTACTGCAAACTGCTGTACTGCGTTGGTAAGGTGTTGAGTTACTGGAAACTGAATCTGGAGTTTCACAGCACCACAAGGTAGCGTGGCCGAGCGGTCTAAGGCGCTGGATTAAGGCTCCAGTCTCTTCGGGGGCGTGGGTTCGAATCCCACCGCTGCCATATATTTTCTAACAATGTTGCATATGGCAAGATTAATCGATCAACAGCATCGTTTTTACATATTACTGCCATCTAATAGGCTACAATATATAGGTTAGCGAAAGCAGTCTCTGAGAATTTTTTGCATTGTTTGTCCATAATTTAATTGATCGCAAATGATGCTTAAAATGATTGTTTTTTTTAATAGACTTTTTTAATAGAAAATTGCAGAAATTAGCACAAGGAGAAAACAACACCGGCGACAGAACAGCAGTTGCAAAGAATACACTAAGTAAAGGTACTTCTACTTAAGGTTACTAAAGGTGGTCAAGATTCTGACAAAGTGTGCATATGTGTGAGAAGAAGCATGCATCACTTCCTGCCGCTACACCCCCGACTCAGCCGACCCTCTACCATCATTCACCACTTCCTGTCTGCCTTCGCAGAGCGCTGCAGCACCTGAGAAAGTGACCCTTTGTTCGGACACTTTGGGCTGCGGCAGCGCTAACAAAGCCGCCGGTTTCCCTTTGACGTAGCTCGAAGCCCAGGTGTAGGAGCCAAGGTTTCCTAATGAGTAACTGAGACGTAGACGTGACCTAGGTCACTTGTGGTTCAGTTTCAAAAAAAATAACTTCTAAAACTAGACATGGTGAATATTATTAGATAAGCGTAGCGTCAGAGTTTTCACTATCCTGCCTCTAATGTTGTTTAAACATTAACATAAAGTAACTTTGTATGACTGCTGCTTCAGTGTCTCCCATTGTCCTTCAGGCATAAAAGTAGGTGAAAGGTTGTGGGATAACTGAAGCAAAGCCCTATTAAACTGACAATATGAAGATGAGGAGATAAGATAAGGGGAAGCATGCCCCCCCCCCCTCCCCCTTATTAATGTTATGCTGAAAGACTTTTCCTTCAGTTTATCATTTACTGCTTTGTGTTCATTGTATGGATTATTATTTAGTTGTCTTTTTTTTTTTTCCTGTCTGTCCTGTAGATAACAAATCAAATCTTCAGCACAATGGGAAAGCAGCGAAATGCAGTCCCGTCCCACAGAAGAAGCTTCCTGACCTGCCGCCGCCCAGATCAATAAGTGGAGTAAGTATATCGACTTCATTTATCAACTACCGTCTGTTGTTCATTTTTCAACATCCCCCATTAGTTATTATAACAGAGTCGATTTAAAATGTAGTCCCCAGACGCAAACACATTAAAAAGTCTTGTAGTCTTAGCATTACACCGTTACTTTGTGCATTATTTTATTCACTTTTTGTATTCACTATTCAATCATTATTACATTTGTTTAGCAGAAAAAAATCATTATCAGCTCGAGGGGCAGGGAAGCTTGACAACAGACACAAACTTCCAGGTCTACACGGATTACACATTTTAGCTCTCACATAAAGTGCGTTCAGGTAGCGTTGGACAGTTCTTTTTTTTGAAATTATTTTTCTGAAGTGCCTCTAGCGCCCCTTAGGGGCCCCCACTGACAAAAGGGATTAAAGACAGCAGTTAAAAAGTCACCAAAAACATATGTTTCAACTTCACAAAAAAAATGAACTCTGGTCGAGATTTCTGCTACAACAAAGGTATGATCAACCTATCGACCTATTGTGCGTTTTCCCATTCCTGAATATGATTTAAAGTCTCATAGGACTGAGATTACCTTACCGAGGAATTCATAATAAAGTATAATGGTCCGATATCACACGGTGCCAGAAGAATTCCAACGGTTTTACAGTTCTCCAGTTGAGGTGGTTCCCCTTGGTCTCTAGTCAGAAGCCTGAAGCTACGTGATTCTCTGTGTTCTCTCACAGAAACAGCGATTTGATCAGCCACTTGGGCTACAAACATGAGGAAAAGAGCACTGAGGAGTGTGGGAGAGAGACTCCCGATTTGGCCGGCGCTATTTCAGCGGGAACAGGTAGAGAGCGGGAGGTTTATACCATCCCCAGTGAGCGCCTTTGAACTGTGCGTGCACCGCAGCCCTCTGCAGGCCCGACTACAGTAGCAGCTGGGGCTAATCAGAACAAAAGCTTAGTGTCAGCACATGTGCATGTGTGCGCACAAGTGTGGGCACACACGAGAAAGTGACTCACGACTCCAAGAAGGACAGTTGGATCGTCCTGCATTCTTCAACACTTTTCTTTTTTTTCCGCCTCTTGTGTACTCATAGCTTTGAAAACCTCAAAAACAGCACGCTGTTTTTCAGTCGTGCCGTAATTTCACAGTTGTGGGACGGCTTCCGCAAATCCCTCAGATGCGTCTGGCAAAGTCGTTTCTTCGTCTTCTTCCTTCCCCTCTGAATCCAGCTGTGGTCGAACCGGCCCCGTCTTGGGAAGCCTGAGTAAACACGTCCACAGTGAGCCGCTCTTTGGAAATCCCTTCATCTGCCTGCGGGGCTTCCATCCGTCTACGCCGATAGCGTATTCCAGAGTTAGCATGTGTTTGACTGTGAACGCCGAGTCGCCCCTGACCGCGGCCGTGAACAGTGACCCTTTGCTGTTTATGTAGTGTCCGTTCAGCGCCGTCCACTGGCCCGTTGTAATGTTGTAGCAGTCTATCAGGCAGCGCAGGAAGTCATCGCACGGCCCGTTGCGCATCACGTACAAATTGTCCCTGTGGGCTACCATGCAGTGGCCGTAGCTCTGGCTTTTAATCATCGTGGTTGTCAGTGTCCACACGTCCTCGTTGGCCACGTACTCGTAGATATCTGTCGTGTCCGGCGGTTTCCAGAAACAAACAAACAACCTCCTCCTCGCAACAGCGCACGCCGCAGACGACACCGGCCTCGGGGCATGATGTATAAACGTCCACTCCCCCTTCTCTGCGTCGTAACATTCGGCCGTGGAAATGGTCCGGTTCTTGAACTCACCCCCGATGGCGTAGAGTCTGCCCTCGTGTCCAATCAGAGTGAAGTTGTGTCTGGGCTGCAGCGGTCCAGGTAGAACGGTCCAAACCCCTGTGTCGGGGTTGTAGCTGTAACTGCTGTCCACTGTGTCCTTGGCGTAACCGTGAACTCCGCCTACGATATACAGTCGATTGTCGAGCACCGCCACTCCCGCCCGTGAGGTGCTGCAGAAAGTGGGGAGGTCCGTCAGGTGTTTCCACTCCCCTGCTTTCTCGTCGAGATAGCAAACAAATCTGAAGGAGTCTTGAAGCAGCTCCATGGACGGCGAGTGCGTGCCCAGGGCGATATAGGAGTTGGGAGACTGTAGTTTGGAGTATCGGATCAGGTCTTCGGAAATGCTGCTTTCGGCCGCGTCCTTTAAATCCTCAAAGGAATCGCAGAGGAAGAGTGCCGCGTTGTGGAACAGCTGGTGAACCCCGAACACGGAGGCCGTGTGGTAAAGCAGGAGGCAGTTTTCCGAATCAATGATGTCGCACAGGTATTGGATCAGGCGCGGCACCTGCAGGAAGGCGGCGCACTCCACGGCATCGGTCAGCTCCTCTGGGTCGGTCATGGCTGGGGTCTCTCCCCTGCAGACGGACAGCGCGATCAAAAAGCCCCGGGCGTGCAGCCCCCCCTTCAGGTGAAGTTCCTCCTGGTCACTTTCTTTCATTCCAGATTGAAAAAGAGCAAAGAAGTAGTCGCTGCACTTGGCCAACATGGCCCGCTCCACGGTGAAACAACTGGCCTCCACCTTCACCCTCACCCAGCCTGCCTGGTGCTCACACTCATGGACTGCGGTCTCGGCCTGGACGTCCTGATTGACATTAGTGCCCTTGAGCAATTCCATGACCTCCCTGACGGGTTACACTTCCTGAAAGTCCCTCTTCAGACTTGGGTATCAAGTAGGCGTTTTTCTCCAGGACCGGACACAAAAGTCAAGATTTGAGAGCGTTCCATTGCGTCCTGTCTGCCTGCTCTGAAAATAGAGCTGTACTATACATAGCAGCTGTGCCGCTCGCAAGCGTCAGGCTGGGAAAGGAATACTGTTGACACGCACAGCAAGTGGTCGTGTGGCTGCCGCCAACTGGTGATTATCATAACCGCAGTGTGATTGGCCAGAATAAGCCTAGTATTTGCTGAATTATTCATGATTAGGCATTTCCTCTATGAATCTACTTCGTTGAGGTTTTTTTTTTTTTGTTTTTGTTTTTTTCACACACGAGGGTCTTTTTTTAACTCATAGTTAAAGGTTAACGCAAGCCACCGGTCGGCTTGTTTTGTTTTAGGAATCAACCAAATCTGGATGAAACGTATGACGGGTTTTGAAAAGGGTCAAAATGTTCCAAAGAATTTGAACATGATAAATAAAGTGTGCGCTTCCCACCATATTACAGACAGTCCCGGGCTTCTTTTTTTTTTTTTTTTTTTACATTTTATCCGCGCTGCTTTTAGTTCCAGTGAAGTCCAAGGTTACAGATGGTGCGGAGATAGTTTGGCTCCAGAAAATTCTACTGAAGCTGCAATGATTATTTTTATCACAGCGTTCTGTTCCGCTCTATAACTCCGTGTATGCGTGCGTACCGTTGATGTGGAGGCTCACAGTACGTGGGATTTCTCTTATCACAATCATGCTCGTGAAGCACAAGGTGAACAACAAATAAAATGATCCAAATGATCCGTGGCACATTTATGATATTCCGCAAAGGAACTGATTGATTTATCCAGCAGTGGCAACTGAGGATTCATACATTTGTTACAAGTTAAATCTGATTCAAACACATTTTTACACAAAAACAGAATGACGCACGATCCAGTCACTTATCATGATATTATCTGCACACGACGGAGCTTTAAATAACATCTCATCCAGCAGAGGCTTCAAATGTGTCAGACCAGTCTAATCGAGCTCAGAGCAGTACATAAGTCTGTGACTGACAGGCTGACAGACACTATTGTCAAATGCATTGTGAGGCGCTCACATTTGGTGGGAGTTGAGTTGAACTTTTACATTTCATTTCCTCGGCAATTTCCCACATTAATATTTCCATCATTTGCATTGGTTCGTAATAAATTGGGCGTCAATTTAAACAAACAAATGAATTCTTTGAAGATTATAACATTCGTAATAAATTGGGCGTCAATTTAAAATGACTGATAAAAACACCATGTCAAACAAATGAATTCTTTGAAGATTGTAACGTATAAAATGCAGCATATAAAAATATCAGAGCTCACATGATGAAAAACAAATCACTGAAGAGAGAGAAAAAAAAAAAAAAAGTCTCACCTGAAATTTGTGAGGACAAAGTGAGTGAGGGACAGGGACCAGGTGTGATGACTGAGACTAATGAGACAGAGCAGGGCACGGGGACACAGGTGAGCGTGATTAACTGATTACAGACAGACACAGCAGTTTCACCACAATGTTTATACTCGAGAAATTCAATTCAGCATTTTATTAATATCATTACATAGTCACAGTTTTATTGTGTCATATATATCATATAATATTGAGTATCCTAGTCTTGCAGCAAAGGAAAAAAAGCAAAAGATTTACTGCAAAAATGTGTCAGACTGTGATGTCACCGAGTGGTAAAACGTGGTTAAATTAAGGTCGTTGGTTTTGTTAGTATTGATTCTTTAGTTCGTATAAAAATCTGAAGACTTTGCGATCTAATAAGAAGAATAAAAAACCTATTTCAAATGAAATTAAGAGGTTACAAAAAAGTCCATTTTTAAATGGTTCCTGAACTCCTGTGTACAGTAAACGTCCGTAGATTTCTGTCCACTCAGCATTTGTAGATTTGAAGGCACTAGGCAGATCATTTTGTTGTTCTTGTTCAATTATTTTAAATAACCATATAACAGTATTGATGGTCGAAGAAAAGAGCGCAGAATGAGGAATTCCTTCAGAGCAGAATTTATGCCCCTTTTTTTAAGCGGGGTGAAAAAAAGAAAAAAGTGAGACAGATGTAGTTCTAGTCTCATGACATCATCTGTTAACCCCAAAGTGATGAATGCATGTGTTTAGAAGGCAAAGTTAAATATATGTTGAAGTTTTGGTGGTAAAGGGAAATAACAGTTAAGGTTTAAGTTGGACTTTGTGTCCAGGAAATGAATGTGAGTGAATGTGGATTCCTCTGAATTCGTCTCTCTCTCTCTCTCTCTCTCCCCGTGTGTGTGTGTGTTTTGCTACTCAAGACTCTTGGCATGGGAACCAGGGATTTTCCATGTTTCTCGTACTGCTCTTTTTTTTTCTTTTTTCTTTTTTTTGGGGTGGCTTTTCCCACTCTTTACTCTTTAAACTAATCTGCCACAGCCCACGCCCCGTCACCCACCCGACTCGCTTTGTTATTAATGCTCCCACTCCTCGATCCATTCCTTCTACCCCACGTTTCTGTGGTGAGGGTGTGTGTGTGTGTGTGTGTGGTGAGAGGCTGAGGTCCAAAGTGGTTATTACAGATCTGGAGCGACTGTAAAGTGTCGTGGTCGGAAAGGAAAAACACACTTTACAGACAGACGCACACCTTGCGTGCCCCCCCCCCCCCTCCTCTCCTCCTCCTCCGCTGGTCTATTTTTTTTTTCATAAATATCCAGCTGTTCTCTGGAATGGATTCACTTCTTGGACGTACAGGAACATGAAGCGAGAGGAGAGAAAGAGAGAGACAGAGAGAGAGAGAGAGAGAGGACAGAGATAAGGGGGGGGGAACGGCCGGGGGCTCGGGCGC
>NC_024314.1:1111070-1114775 GCF_000523025.1 Cynoglossus semilaevis
AATGTCTGACTCTTTGTTTTAATTAATAACAGATGCGTAGACTTCAGTTTTTCTCACTGTGGAGCAGTTTACACTCTCAGTTCCCTTGTATATATTTTTACAAGGCCATTTTCACCCGGACAACAAAAGCTTTATAGCTGTCTTTCATTTTGCCGGTTGCATAAAAAAAAAAATTAAAAAAAAATTAAAATCAACAGCGACTGTGTTATTTCATGTAAAACCCACTAAAAATAAAAAATAAAAAAATGAGGGAATTCTATTTTCTTTAGCTTCCAGGCTCCAGCGTTGCCCTCAGATGAAAGGTCGCATTTTTCAGAAAATCAAGACCTTAAAACATCAGGTCCCTTCACTCATATTCGCTGAAAAGGCGTTTGACTCCCGTTGAACCGCACTGATAACGTCTCCATCCCACACAGTCCTGGTGGATCCTTTTCCTTAAACCTTCTGGAATGTGAACTAATCACACAAACAAATCTTCACCATATGACATGACGCCAGTTATTATGACAGCTCGCTGCATCTGCTCCCTGTTACTGGAACTGGGTTACCTCACCAAGGCGATATGGTGGGAAAGAGCTCGCCCACCGGGGGGATTCCCTGAGCCTGTCTCCGAGCGTCCACACCAAAAGTCAGCGTGATGTCACGTGTTAAATGTCAGGATGTTGACCTGTGACTACAGGTTGTGAGCAAAATGTTTGCTTGGGAGTTTTCAGTTGACCTGTCCCCCCTCCTGTTCAGATGGAGTTGGGCTCAAATACGGAATTAAACCATGGATCGATTGTACGATAGGCAAGGAACAAAAACGCATTTTTGATTCTATCTTTGTGGCCCAGTAACAAATGATCCATGGCTCAGTATTGGTCCCCGGGCCAATGGTTTGGCACCCCCGATACCCTAACCGACAGATGACTTTGCAGTCAGGTTGATATCACTCCATGTGGTTCGTCAGAGGTTCGAGTCATCTTGACCATGTATTTATATCAACACTGACTCCTTTGTGTGTCAGAATTTCAAGGCGTTTCAGGGGAATACCTCTGACATTGATAGTCGTATCTTCTTATGTCACGTCCTGTCCTGTCGTTCCTTATTATTTCATCCTCCTAACGTAACACCCTTTGATCTTCTGGATAACTTCTTCCACGGAGTCACCCTCCCACGAGGACTGTAACATTTTGTAAGATCTGTGAGGCTCATCGCTGTGATCTTACCCAGAATGCAGTAGCCTCAGGGAGAAAAAAAAATCATGTCAAAATGAAAGAATACACACAGGATGTTTGGAGAACATCAGACGTAGTGTCGTTCAAAACTAGGGAAAACGTGTGGATTTTTCTGCCGAATTTACGTTTGGATTTTTCTTACGAGAAAAAAAAGTAGTTTTCTTTTCGTCGCGTTCACAATACATCATGTTGTTTAGGTGTCCTGTAGGGGGGTAAAGGTCATATTTTTTACTGGTACAAGTATTTTCATTTGTGTACTCTCATAGGTTGGGTTAGTATAAACATGCAATAAACAGGATGCCACAGCCCTCTGTGGTGTAGGTAGAAGTGCGAATTTGGGGCGTGAGATCAAGTGAAGACGCCGAGCATTTAAACTCACAGTACATTCAGCTTCGTTTCCTTCTCCTTCTCCTTTAACAGAAGACTATTTCATACCAAAAGGGAAATAAAAATGAAAATGAAAAAAAGGAAAGATACAAAAAACGTCTCCATAGCGAACACAGTCAGTTGAACAGAAAGTGAGCAGAGCTTTGAAACCGACCGTACGTTTTGAGTTGAACAGTTAGTCCTGCCACTGTCTTCGACCCCGTTGATAAAATACTGCTGAAAGTGTCGACCTTTTTCATTAAACTTCAGAATATGAGTTATTTGATTATTCATCCCGGAACGCACAAAAACAATAAACACTAATTATATCAATGTGAAAATGTGAAAGAAATAGATGACGGAGAATTCTTTTTTTTTTTTTTTTCCGCTGCATGGAGATCATTTCAACACCTCTTATGACGACGACAGTCTTCTGGTGAAGTTTGTGACTCACAGATGAACCTGTGAGTGCAGTTCAATACACACCAGGCAGGTCTCAGAAGGGATCAAGAGTAGTTTAAATACACAGTTTCGTCATTGGATACACGACCTCGTGGTTTTTGAAACTTAAAATATTTGTTTTTTTGCCTCGGTGTGCTGCGTTCAGGTGCTTTTGGTTTCCAGATGTGTGATAAATAATATAACCAAACAGCTACGTATCAGCAACATTCTTGGCAAATCACGTCAGAATATTCTTTGAGTAACGGTTGAGTGCGTAGACGCAAGCGATATTAGGCAATAATTGAAGGAGAATTCTGTTTTAATTGAGGGTTTGTTGAAGCGGCCAAACAAAAACAGAGAAGCTGGAGGTTTCCATTGAACAGACAGACACACACACACGGTCTTTACCACACAGGAGTCTGCTGATTGATTTCAGGAAAGCCACTGAGCCCACACACATGCACACAGACACACATACCCTCTCCCTCGTTGCAGACACATAACCCCCCCGTCCCCCCCCCCCGTCCCCATGTTCCACTTTTCCCTGAAGGCAAACATAACTCTCCGGTGCACTGGGTCAGACTGGGATTGGTTACATGAGGAATTCCCTGCTTAGCTCTGTCATTTTTTTTATTTTTAACAATAATAATAAAAGCTTGTGTTCTTGTTCCAGGATTTTTTTTTTTTGACAATGTGAGCAGGAAAAAAAAAATCTCCAAAAAGTACTTATCGCTATATATTTTTCTTTTTAACAATTTACCGTTATTTTTTTCAGGGAGTGGTGGGCCGTGAGCCGTTCCCTCTCCCAGGGGTTCCTGCTCCAGCCAGAATAGACCTTTCGGAGAGTTACTACGAGGAGGCACAGCCGTACGAGGAGACAGTCAATGGTAAGAGATTCAGTTCTAGTTCAGTGGTTTACAAACAAAAGTAAATGTACTGCGTACTCGTCACTGTAAGTTCAGTTGAATTTTATACAGTACTGCAGTTTTTTTTGGTATTTCCACCAGAATGGTACCATAACTAAGAACCGGAAGCTTCTACATATGTATCATAAGAAGAGTATATTTCACATCTGACATAAAAACAAGTATTTTCAATTCTGTCCAATTGGAAATGTTCCCTTTGTTCTTTGTTGATGAAATCTTGATTCAAATCTGTGAATTAATTTGAGCAAAAATGTTCATTGTCTCCAATTATTTTTTGGGTAATACCCTTTATTATTGTATTTTTTATCATGTTGTCTTATGATTCATGGTTTGAGTGCATGTAAAAAAAGTATTAGGTCTAGGTGTTTGACACCCAGTTTAAAGTATGTCCGAATGGTTACGGGTTCACAAGTTTCTCACATAGGTCTAGGTGTTTGACACCCAGTTTAGAGTATGTCCGAATGGTTACAGGTTCACAAGTTTCACAATGAGTTCATCACTTACCTTAAAAAGATTTTTTTTTCTGCTTCCAGATGACGGCGAGGCTGTCAGCAGCTCGTATGAGTCTTACGACGAGGAGGAAGTGAGCAGAGGGAAGTCAGCGCAGCACCAGTGGCCGTCGGCAGAGGCCTCCATCGAGCTGATGAAGGACGCTCGGATCTGCGCCTTCCTGTGGAGGAAGAAGTGGCTCGGCCAGGGGGCGGAACAGCCGGGGGTCATCAAAGAGCAACGCCCGGTGGGGGGGGAAACGTGCA
>NC_024314.1:1116845-1127008 GCF_000523025.1 Cynoglossus semilaevis
GTATTAGGTCTAGGTGTTTGACACCCAGTTTAAAGTATGTCCGAATGGTTACGGGTTCACAAGTTTCTCACATGAACTTGTGAACTTGTGAACTTGTGAATCACTTACCTTAAAAAGATTTTTTTTTTCTGCTTCCAGATGACGGCGAGGCTGTCAGCAGCTCGTATGAGTCTTACGACGAGGAGGAAGTGAGCAGAGGGAAGTCAGCGCAGCACCAGTGGCCGTCGGCAGAGGCCTCCATCGAGCTGATGAAGGACGCTCGGATCTGCGCCTTCCTGTGGAGGAAGAAGTGGCTCGGCCAGTGGGCGAAACAGCTGTGTGTCATCAAGGAGCATCGCCTGATGGTGGGTCAAACGTCAAACACAAAAGCATTGCAGTGACACCAGTTATACGTACACGTTTTGCCTGTCCCGTCAGTGCTACAAGAGCTCCAAGGAGCAGACCCCCCTGCTGGACGTGAGCCTGCTGGGCTGCACGGTGGTCTACAAAGAAAAGCAACCCAAGAAGAAGGAGCACAAGCTGAAGATCACCCCGGTCGGAGGGGAGGCCATAGTGCTGGGCCTTCAGAGCAAGGAGCAGACGGAGCAGTGGCTGAAGGTAAAAGCTACGGTCTGTATGGATGGTCTAGTGGTCAGTGGTGGTATCGCACGACAAGGAGGTCACCGTGGAGGACCGTGATTGTTGCTGATTGGCTGATGATACATAAACATAAAAACACACATCTTTAGCTGTCGTAATATTTTCGTCGGCGGTAATACGAACGCCATCGCAAAGCGACTTGTTGTTTACCAGCCGCTGCTTTAAATAACAGGACAAAAACAACAACAGCTCCTACATTATCTGTTCCTCAATGAAAAAACGAAACAGAAAATAGAACGTTCATTGATTTGTTTCTACAGTTTGCCTGGTGGTTAATATGTATCTGAGTGGGTTTCAGTTCAACCCTTGTTTGGGCTTCATCCGTGGCTGTGACATGTTCACGCCTGTTCATCTGCAGCTTCGCGATGCGGTCAATTAATCCGGTGTCTCTGTAATTTGCCGCCTGTTTTTCTCTCAGATGACATTGTGCTCTTGCGGCTGTGCAGTTGTGTTGTCGTTGCGGTGACTCATTACCTCCGCTCCAACCTGACAGTACTAATGACGGTGCGGGGTTTTCTAATGATTTCAATGACGTGCCGTCACAGGCTGCAGCTTTGTCAACACTGCAATCATCCCACATTATGTCTGAGTGTTTACCAAAATGCCACCGTTGCCCGTCTGAAGGAACTTCGGTTCCCTCAGACGGACCTGTGAGAGCTTGTCGGGGATCTAACAACAGCAGCTCCACGAAACGCGTGGGGTCGTGAAAATGACTTTAAAGTCTGAGCTGTGATTGCTGCAGGGCTGGTGTCACAGATAATAGGTCTTTAAACGTCTCGTTCTTTCTCAGGTGATTCAGGAAATCAGTCCCAAGCCGGCTGAGAACTTCGACTCCGGGACGGACTCCCCGAGGCTTATCTGTAGCAAGGTAGGCTGGGCTAGTATCTCCACTTCCTGATTATTATCAAGCTAGTTCCTTTATGAGACTAAGTCCAAATAAATGCTTCCACAGGGAGAGTTGAGCGAGAGACACTCGGTGGCGTCCGAGAGTGGCAGCAGCACCGACAGCCATGTTGAAAGCCCTGACACCCGAGATGGTGAGTTGTCATTAACCCTAACTCTCACCAACGTGGTTCATATCTGGATACTGTATGTATCAACCCAGTGGTTCTCAAAGTTTTTAATAATATTTATATTTTAACGAAATCAAAATCAAGTTCAAAAAAGAGAAAGAAAACAGTGCTGCTGTGCCATCATCGCTCGACCCGTTTGTTGCGCCCCACCTGTCTCATCTCCGCGTCCCACCAGTGGGGGCCGACCCGCGCTTTGAGAAACACTGTATATTTTTTTTCTCTTGTCTTCACAGTGAAGAAAAAATATGGCGCAGGCTTAAAATTCAGCAACCTCATGAACATCGGCAAGAAAAAACCTTCTTCACTGGAAACTCCTGAGAAAGGTTTCGACACTTCAGGTGAGGATATAAGTGTGTGTGTGTGTGTGTGTGATTAGTACAGGCCGTGATAAGTATTTAACCAGGCCGTCACACACCCCCGTCAGGCTACCTCAACGTACTGGTGAACAGCCAGTGGCGAACCTGCTGGTGTCTCCTGAAGAACGGTCAGCTGTGGTTCTACCAGGACAAGAACAAGAACAAAGTGAGCCAGCCGGCGGTGACGCTGGAGGGCTGCAGCGTTCTGCCGGACCCCAGCCCTGAGCACCTGTACTCCTTCAGGATCGACATGGACGGCACGCAGGTTGCAGCACTGGAGGTACAGTGTCACCAGGCCGACTCTCCGAGCTCTCGCCGCTAACTGAGGCGAACTGTGACAGTAATTTCAAGGCTGGAAAAAAAAAAAAGTTGAGCAAAGATTATTATAGAACGGAGCATAATATGTGGTTGGAGCATACATGCAGGATCCTTCCTGTCCTCAAATTAGAGCTTACCTCATCGTCACACACACTGTTGTTGCCACTCTGCCTGTTGTCCTCACACGTAAGCAGCAGTTTAACTTGTCTGGAGAAAAACACGCTGCGCCGTATCCCGGCTCCTGATGAGAGAAATGGCACCTTTCAAATGTTATACTACAATGTAAATGAGAGCTACGATCCTATGTGTTTTTAATGTGTGTGTTAAGGGTGGAGGTGTTTTACAAACCACTTTATCCGTTTTCATTAGTCTTCCAGTTCCACCCTGCAGCCGAGCGCATGAGGTCATAGGCAGTGGAATTCAGTGTTTAGTTTCCAGGCCTGTTTTTGACAGTTGTGTTTCTCTCTTTTTTTGACAGCCCACGCGTACTTCAAAAACCTTATTTAGCGTCTTCTAAATTACACTTGTAAAAAGAGCTGAAAACTAGCGCCTAGCACAGTCATCACTTCCCTACATTCCCTACATCCTCTGTCCATCTCCTTCCAGGCCAAGACCTCAGCAGACATGGGTCACTGGCTCGGCCTCTTGCTCTCACAAACTGGCACAAAAACCGACCCGGAGGAGCTGACGTACGACTACGTCAACGCAGAGAGGATTTCCACCATCGTGAATGCTGCCAAGACTTCCTTATAGTAAACTTCTCATTTGTGGAGTTCTTCTTGAAGAGATGGTGTTCTGGTTGGCTTGTATCTTATCAAAAATGTCTTGTCTTTTCAGTTTGATGCAGAGGAGATACTCGGAGCCAAACACCTACATAGACACTGAGCCCTGCGTCACTCAAAATGCAGACGAACTGTACGATGACGTGGCCTCACTAGCTGATCCAGAGGTGTGTTTGAAATGACTTTGTCACGTCAGTTTTTACTGCCCGAGCCCTTTGCAAAAAAAAAATAAAACAAATTCAACAGGGCACTCAAACTCCTTCAAACCTTTAACAGATTTAGTCAAATCACCAGTTGTGTATTTGCTGCAGGTTTTTACTGCATTTTGTTTCTAACTCTTAGTCATCTCAACTGGATATCCACACACAGGATGCTGAAGAAAGCAGTCCACCAAGCACCGAGGACAAGAGCCATCAGGACCAGAGTGAAGCCAAAGAACCGGTTAAGACGGAGCAGGAAACAGATAGCAGGATTTATTTGGACCTGGTTCCTGTCCGCTCTTTTCTCCACACGTCCGGCGGCTCTAAAGTCTCACCGTGCAAAGACACAGTAGTCCAAGAGGAGGAAAAGAAAGAGCTCTTGTGTCAAGATGAAGAGGTGTGTAGTCTGTCTATCTATCCATCCATCCATCTATCCATCCATCCATCGATCCATCTATCTATCCATCCATCCATGCATCCATCTATCATCCATCCATCTATCATCCATCTATCTATCATCCATCTATCTATCCATCCATCCATCTATCCATCTATCCATCCATCTATCCATCCATCCATCATCCATCATCCATCCATCTATCCATCTATCTATCTATCCATCCATCCATCCATCTATCCATCCATCCATCTATCCATCCATCTATCCATCTATCCATCTATCCATCCATCTATCCATCTATCCATCTATCCATCCATCTATCCATCCATCCATCCATCTATCCATCTATCTATCTATCCATCTATCTATCCATCCATCCATCCATCTATCCATCCATCCATCTATCCATCCATCCATCATCCATCATCCATCCATCTATCCATCCATTATCCATCCATCTATCCATCCATCCATCGATCCATCTATCTATCCATCCATCCATGCATCCATCTATCCATCCATCCATCCATCTATCCATCTATCCATCCATCTATCCATCCATCCATCCGTCTATCTATCCATCCATCCATCCATCCATCTATCCTCCAGCCATCCATCCATCCATCCATCTATCCATCCATCCATCCGTCTATCTATCCATCCATCCATCCATCCATCCATCCATCTATCTATCTATCTATCCATCCATCCATCTATCCATCCATCCATCCATCCATCTATCCATCCATCTATCTATCCATCTATCCATCCATCCATCCATCCATCCATCCATCTATCCTCCAGCCATCCATCCATCCATCCATCTATCCATCCATCATCTATCCATCTATCCATCTATCCATCCATCCATCTATCCATCCATCCATCCATCCATCCATCTATCATCCATCCATCTATCATCCATCCATCTATCATCCATCCATCTATCATCCATCTATCTATCATCCATCCATCTATCATCCATCCATCCATCCATCCATCCATCCATCTATCCATCCATCCATCATCCATCATCCATCCATCTATCCATCCATTATCCATCCATCTATCCATCCATCCATCCATCCATCCATCTATTGAATCATGCTACATTCTTTCACTGCTGTTAGGTCAGCTTCACCAACTCATCTGAGGCAGAGACGACGCCCACACCAAACGGGACGAGTTCAACTTCTGCAGTGAACGACCAGGAACACCTGTCTCAGAGTCCCACACAGTTACCGTCCCAAACAGAGCCAGTCAAAGCCAGTCCTCCAGGCCAGGAGACACCCAAGAAGACAAGTGTGGAGATCCCACAGGCCTTCAGCCCCTGTGGGGGACAGAAGGGACCCACAGGTGGTTCCACGGCTGCTGGGTTCTCCCGCAGTCCCCAGCCACTGCGGCCCAAGGCCCATACCTTAGGTGAGAGACTCTGCACTAGGGGAGGGAGAGAGAGAGAGTATTAGTATTAATGGTTTAAACAAAACTTTTTGTTAGTCAGTTGTAAAAAGCCATTTTAACACTTCTGACAGGTTTTTAGTTTGTCACAAACTACCACAGCGCCATCTAGTGGAATTTGTCATCCCCTGCAGACAGATTTAAGTTTGAAGAGATTATTTATTTTATATTTAAAAAAATAACAATCATTGCTTTATGGTAATCATTCCATCTATTGACACATTAAAACAAATGACATGATTTAAAGTTCCACACATCTCATCTCCAGGTTGTACTGGTGCAGTTGAGGTGAAACTGGGTAAAAACCGCACGGAAGCAGACCTGCGGCGCTACATTGACGAGCGGGACCGCTTAGAGAAGGAGAGGGAGGAGGTGCGGAGCAGCCTGGCAAACCTGAAGAAGGAGAAGAGGGAGGCCAAGGAGGAGCTGAGTGCCTGCCAAGGTTCAGATGCTGTGAACGTACAGTGCCGCGGCACCTGTGATGACGAAAACCAAGGTCCGTCTGACACTCTGATGTTTCTCTCAGACCCCAAGCAGCAGGCCGCGCTGGAGGCCTGGCTGAAGCAGAAGGAGGAGGCCTGCAAAGAGGCCGAGCACCGCAGGGTGGAGGTGGAGCTCCGCCTGGTGGAGGTGAAGGAAAGTCTGAAGAAGGTGGAGTCAGGGCCGTTCACACTGGGCACCACATTGGACAGCAGCCTTCAAGACACACCCACGGTGAGTGAGCCGCCTCGGTCTCAGAGGAACAGTGCTTTAATGGAACGACGGCTTGAGCGAGGGTGTCAAACATGCGGCCCGCGGGCCGGAATCAGCCCGCTAGGGGGTTCAATCTGGCCCACTTGATGGCACAAACATTACATGTTGATGTATTTCATTAAATGATTTCTTTTTTGCATGAAAACAAAGCTTATTACTTATTGTTAGTTGATCCTTTTCTTTTTTCTTAGATCTTTACTTGAGAATGCAAATACATTTTGTTGCAGGATACCGACTACAAGAAATGTCTCAAAGCAATAGTTTTACAGTAATATTATAATATTTTTTGGGCTCCTATCCTTTAGCTGTCCACTTGACAAAAAAAATAAACTAGTACAGTGAGAAAATAAGTACTGTAGCGACACTGAGAATCTCCTTCCGTTCTCTTACCCTCAGACTAAAACCGCATCTCTGCCTACTCCCCAAACATCGTCATCATTTCTATCGTCACCATCGCCGTCATCATCATCGTCTTCGTCGTCCCAGAACTCGTGCAGCAACCACAGTGCCGATCCAGCCTCGCCGGTTAACTCTGCCTCGGCGCTAAAGAGCAGACCGACCTCAATGATGAGCACCAAGGGCAACGTCCTTCAGAAAGCCAAGGTGAGGCCGGAGGTTCCTGAAAGACAAAGCCGCATCATGAATCACATTCTGTTACCGCCTCGTTTCACATTTGCAGGAATGGGAGAAGAAATCATCCACTTAGGAGAAGGAAACCTTTGGTCCTCAATGTCCTGCCAAGTTTGAACGGTCAACATCCCTCCCCCTGCCTCCTCCGGATCTTTCATCTTCACCACCTTCTTGCCAAAGTCTACGAGGGGGAGAACATAGCAGCAGGGCACAAGCTGTGTTTCCAAATACCACTGGATCATATTGGATTTAATGACTTTGAAAGTTCTAGTATGTTCTTTAATTGCTTGAAGGAGGAATTTGAAGTAGCGTTTTGGCCAGTCTAACAATTGTTCTTTATCATGCCAAATATGTGAACCCACTGCGGTGGGAGACCTGCGTACAGAAGCCCCTTTACTTTAATGGCCTATTTGTACACTTCTTGTAGCTTGGTTCATATATGCTGGTAGCCAAGATGTAAATATATTTACACCATTACTTGGCCTTTTGGCTTGTATTGCTAGCTAGACATGCACTTTTTATTCAAATAAAAATGTTAGAAAAAAGTTGACTGTTTATATACATTTACGATTGCTTCACATAAAAAAAAAATCAGGTGTTGTAATCTTAATTTCAGATTGTTTTTTTTATGTATACTTTTTAATCCTACCATCGCGCTACATTACATTTGAATAGCAGTAGAATATGGTTTGTCAAAACACAACGGTAATTGATGAATTTTTAGTATATTATTAGCACAATTTAAAAGCAATACATGGCGTGTATTTACACAACAGATGAAAAAAACCCTGAAGTCTAAAAAGAGATTTAAACGAAACAAACCTGACGCAGAGGTTTCACAACTCATACTTCATTATCCATGGCAAAATGGTGCAGAAGATGTGGGTTCAAATCCCCGCCTTTTAAGACACATTGTAGTTGTTAACTGTCAACCCCGCATAAACTTTTTTTTAGTACTATAAAACAAGGACTGTAATGAATGGACAATAACAAAGTGACGCAGATATACATATATGGTATAAAAGTTTACATCTTTGGTAACATACGAGGCAGCAGTCGAGACATACAGTTAGGAGGCACCAGGTGCGGTTTAAATAATTAAACATCCATTTTCCCTTTCATCCAACGACACCAACGTCCTCAGTTCTCAAGAGTCCACGAGTTTAAAAGTTACTGTGAATATAATGTAATGTGTGTTGACGTATGTCAGGCAGCGTGCCTCCGGCGGTGCAGTTTGTATTGATGCAGCAGCTCCTGGTGGCTTTTCTTCGGTCGGACTTTTCTTCTGAGACCAGCGGGCCTTGGGAGATCTCCCCTGGTTGAAGAACTCCGTCTTTCTGCAAAGCAAATCAGAAAAAAAAAAGAATAGCCACCAGGGGGCAACAGTTAGTGGTTGCAAGGAAAAGGTTGTTGACTCAGGAAGTAGGTAAATACACATTCATGAGTTTGTGGCCTCCAGCTGTGGGTTTTCATTAACTGTCAGCTCTGTCAAGAGCTCACTAACCAGCAGTGATCACTGAGGAACATTCTTTCCAGATTTGTTTAACATCCCAGGGATAATTTTAGGAAATCAACAATAACGCTACAGCCTTGACGGCGACCCATGCAACAGTACGTTAGAGAAATCTTTCTTTAAATCTAAGAAATCAGAGAAAGGTGTTAAGAATGAAAAGGAGAGAAAGGTTTTTTATTACAAAAGACACTGACTTTTTTCACAGTGCGGTCCTTCGAAGCCCCGGCACTGGCAGCGGAAGCTCACCCCCGACAGGATGCACTTGCCATCGTTCATACACGGGTTTGGGCTGCACAGGTTTACTGGCTTCTTTATTTCTGATTGATAATGAAAAGACCATAGAAAATATTTATGTCAAAGGAATACGTTTTTTGGGGGTTTTTTTTTTCATGTGGTTGCTAACACAAACAAACAGAGAGAACATGCTGCAGGGAATTCTACAAAAAAACATTCTACATTGTACATACTACAACATGCTTTAACATAACATAGCTTTTGATAACATGTTTATATGACATAATCTAACAGGAAGTTTGTGTAGTTTTCAATATTCAATACTCTCA
Source organism: Cynoglossus semilaevis (assembly GCF_000523025.1). Classification (NCBI taxonomy): domain Eukaryota; kingdom Metazoa; phylum Chordata; class Actinopteri; order Pleuronectiformes; family Cynoglossidae; genus Cynoglossus; species Cynoglossus semilaevis. The sequence continues at coordinate 1,125,531 of NC_024314.1, forward strand.
CCCATGTTGCTCAAATCAGACAAAAAAATGTTTTTGTACTAGCAGAGAGGAGTACAGTAGTTGACCCAGTGCTCCCTTCCTCAGGAAGTTCATGTCTTATTTTGTAAGCGACCTGCTTTGTTTGGCTTTATTCAGCTATAAACAACTAAACCAACTGTGGACAAGGACTTCCTGTATCTGGGAGATGTTGGAGGAGGGCGTTTTTAAACTTTAATCCATTGATGGTAAAGAAAACAAAGCCTAAAAAATGAAATAAAATTAAGTAGATTTCATCTAGTTCACAGGTTGGTTTATACATCTGTCAGTGTGTGTTTTTTAGCAGCACTCCAGAATGAAACATACATTTGAATCTATTTAATGTATTCATTTCAATGATTTTTAAAAAAAATTTCCAGAATTCCTTTCCTACTCACCAGAACACAGCATCTGCACCAGGACGTCCTCAAAGTACTTGAGGTCCTCATAAGAAGGTGCAGTGATCATGTGCTCCTCTGATCCCACGACCTGCAGGAGCTTCTCCCTCTGGACATCTCCAGTGCCGACCACAAACAGTGAAACTCCGTTGTCTCTTATCTTCTGCGCTGGCACCACAGCGTCCCCTGCACCCGAACCGTCAGTGAGCACCACCACGGCCTTGTTGACGCCGGGTCGCGCCCCTTTGGCCACAGTCAGAACATGGGAGTGGATGTGAAGTAGAGCGGCGCCGGTGGAGGCCGCTCCGCCCTGGTAGTTAGCGTCGCCCACCGCCTTCAGGATGGCGGAGCCCGTCTCGTAGGTGTCCAGGTGAAAGACGGTGGTGGGTCTTCGTCCGTATACCACGAGTGCCACCTGGGCCACGTCGCGGTTGATGTCGAACTGGACAGTTAGGGTACGTATGAAGTCCAGCAGGATGGAGAAGTTGTCCGCGCTGACGCCACCTGAGGCGTCCACAGCAAACACCAGGTCGACTGCCTGGCCAAGGCAACCTGGAGGAAGAGTAAATGTTTTTTGGGGAATTTTTCCACACAGTTGTATGGTCTAAATTTGCTACTTCACTACTTTTAGTTTTTTTTTTATTTTGAATATTTTATTCGAGGCAGGTCGGAGTGGTATTAGCTAAGAAGTAATAAATCAAAATCTAAGATTTTGACGGCGTAAATCATCACCTTGTTGGTCCACGCTGCAGATTTTGGCCTTGAGCTCAGGAATCTTGGCATTCAGCCTGTCAGGTAATGAGTAGGTGAGAGTCCTTTGGGGATTTCCTGTGATGTTGTTCAGCTGTTCTTTCAAGAATTCCGGTCCCACCGCTATAAGAAAGATCTCTCTGTCCCTTGCGTATTTAGAAGGCAGTACCACCTCGTCGGCAGCAGGGGTGGCAGTGAGCAGCACCACCACGCGCGGGAGGTCGTCCGCGACGTCGGCGAAGATCGGTGCACTCAAGAATCCGTGGCGTGTGACGTAGCGCAGCGCCTGTCCTGTGTTGGTTTCACCGCCGACGG
>NC_024314.1:1129281-1169980 GCF_000523025.1 Cynoglossus semilaevis
ATCCATCCATCCATCTATCCATCCATCCATATATCCATCTACCCATCCATCCATCCATCCATCTATCCATCCATCCATCTATCCATCCATCCATATATCCATCTACCCATCCATCCATCCATCCATCTATCCATCCATCCATCTATCCATCCATCCATATATCCATCTACCCATCCATCCATCCATCCATCTATCCATCCATCCATCCATCTATCTATCCATCCATCCATCCATCCATCCATCTATTGAATCATGCTACATTCTTTCACTGCTGTTAGGTCAGCTTCACCAACTCATCTGAGGCAGAGACGACGCCCACACCAAACGGGACGAGTTCAACTTCTGCAGTGAACGACCAGGAACACCTGTCTCAGAGTCCCACACAGTTACCGTCCCAAACAGAGCCAGTCAAAGCCAGTCCTCCAGGCCAGGAGACACCCAAGAAGACAAGTGTGGAGATCCCACAGGCCTTCAGCCCCTGTGGGGGACAGAAGGGACCCACAGGTGGTTCCACGGCTGCTGGGTTCTCCCGCAGTCCCCAGCCACTGCGGCCCAAGGCCCATACCTTAGGTGAGAGACTCTGCACTAGGGGAGGGAGAGAGAGAGAGTATTAGTATTAATGGTTTAAACAAAACTTTTTGTTAGTCAGTTGTAAAAAGCCATTTTAACACTTCTGACAGGTTTTTAGTTTGTCACAAACTACCACAGCGCCATCTAGTGGAATTTGTCATCCCCTGCAGACAGATTTAAGTTTGAAGAGATTATTTATTTTATATTTAAAAAAATAACAATCATTGCTTTATGGTAATCATTCCATCTATTGACACATTAAAACAAATGACATGATTTAAAGTTCCACACATCTCATCTCCAGGTTGTACTGGTGCAGTTGAGGTGAAACTGGGTAAAAACCGCACGGAAGCAGACCTGCGGCGCTACATTGACGAGCGGGACCGCTTAGAGAAGGAGAGGGAGGAGGTGCGGAGCAGCCTGGCAAACCTGAAGAAGGAGAAGAGGGAGGCCAAGGAGGAGCTGAGTGCCTGCCAAGGTTCAGATGCTGTGAACGTACAGTGCCGCGGCACCTGTGATGACGAAAACCAAGGTCCGTCTGACACTCTGATGTTTCTCTCAGACCCCAAGCAGCAGGCCGCGCTGGAGGCCTGTCTGAAGCAGAAGGAGGAGGCCTGCAAAGAGGCCGAGCACCGCAGGGTGGAGGTGGAGCTCCGCCTGGTGGAGGTGAAGGAAAGTCTGAAGAAGGTGGAGTCAGGGCCGTTCACACTGGGCACCACATTGGACAGCAGCCTTCAAGACACACCCACGGTGAGTGAGCCGCCTCGGTCTCAGAGGAACAGTGCTTTAATGGAACGACGGCTTGAGCGAGGGTGTCAAACATGCGGCCCGCGGGCCGGAATCAGCCCGCTAGGGGGTTCAATCTGGCCCACTTGATGGCACAAACATTACATGTTGATGTATTTCATTAAATGATTTCTTTTTTGCATGAAAACAAAGCTTATTACTTATTGTTAGTTGATCCTTTTCTTTTTTCTTAGATCTTTACTTGAGAATGCAAATACATTTTGTTGCAGGATACCGACTACAAGAAATGTCTCAAAGCAATAGTTTTACAGTAATATTATAATATTTTTTGGGCTCCTATCCTTTAGCTGTCCACTTGACAAAAAAAAAATAAACTAGTACAGTGAGAAAATAAGTACTGTAGCGACACTGAGAATCTCCTTCCGTTCTCTTACCCTCAGACTAAAACCGCATCTCTGCCTACTCCCCAAACATCGTCATCATTTCTATCGTCACCATCGCCGTCATCATCATCGTCTTCGTCGTCCCAGAACTCGTGCAGCAACCACAGTGCCGATCCAGCCTCGCCGGTTAACTCTGCCTCGGCGCTAAAGAGCAGACCGACCTCAATGATGAGCACCAAGGGCAACGTCCTTCAGAAAGCCAAGGTGAGGCCGGAGGTTCCTGAAAGACAAAGCCGCATCATGAATCACATTCTGTTACCGCCTCGTTTCACATTTGCAGGAATGGGAGAAGAAATCATCCACTTAGGAGAAGGAAACCTTTGGTCCTCAATGTCCTGCCAAGTTTGAACGGTCAACATCCCTCCCCCTGCCTCCTCCGGATCTTTCATCTTCACCACCTTCTTGCCAAAGTCTACGAGGGGGAGAACATAGCAGCAGGGCACAAGCTGTGTTTCCAAATACCACTGGATCATATTGGATTTAATGACTTTGAAAGTTCTAGTATGTTCTTTAATTGCTTGAAGGAGGAATTTGAAGTAGCGTTTTGGCCAGTCTAACAATTGTTCTTTATCATGCCAAATATGTGAACCCACTGCGGTGGGAGACCTGCGTACAGAAGCCCCTTTACTTTAATGGCCTATTTGTACACTTCTTGTAGCTTGGTTCATATATGCTGGTAGCCAAGATGTAAATATATTTACACCATTACTTGGCCTTTTGGCTTGTATTGCTAGCTAGACATGCACTTTTTATTCAAATAAAAATGTTAGAAAAAAGTTGACTGTTTATATACATTTACGATTGCTTCACATAAAAAAAAAATCAGGTGTTGTAATCTTAATTTCAGATTGTTTTTTTTATGTATACTTTTTAATCCTACCATCGCGCTACATTACATTTGAATAGCAGTAGAATATGGTTTGTCAAAACACAACGGTAATTGATGAATTTTTAGTATATTATTAGCACAATTTAAAAGCAATACATGGCGTGTATTTACACAACAGATGAAAAAAACCCTGAAGTCTAAAAAGAGATTTAAACGAAACAAACCTGACGCAGAGGTTTCACAACTCATACTTCATTATCCATGGCAAAATGGTGCAGAAGATGTGGGTTCAAATCCCCGCCTTTTAAGACACATTGTAGTTGTTAACTGTCAACCCCGCATAAACTTTTTTTTAGTACTATAAAACAAGGACTGTAATGAATGGACAATAACAAAGTGACGCAGATATACATATATGGTATAAAAGTTTACATCTTTGGTAACATACGAGGCAGCAGTCGAGACATACAGTTAGGAGGCACCAGGTGCGGTTTAAATAATTAAACATCCATTTTCCCTTTCATCCAACGACACCAACGTCCTCAGTTCTCAAGAGTCCACGAGTTTAAAAGTTACTGTGAATATAATGTAATGTGTGTTGACGTATGTCAGGCAGCGTGCCTCCGGCGGTGCAGTTTGTATTGATGCAGCAGCTCCTGGTGGCTTTTCTTCGGTCGGACTTTTCTTCTGAGACCAGCGGGCCTTGGGAGATCTCCCCTGGTTGAAGAACTCCGTCTTTCTGCAAAGCAAATCAGAAAAAAAAAAGAATAGCCACCAGGGGGCAACAGTTAGTGGTTGCAAGGAAAAGGTTGTTGACTCAGGAAGTAGGTAAATACACATTCATGAGTTTGTGGCCTCCAGCTGTGGGTTTTCATTAACTGTCAAGAGGTCCAGCTGTGGGTTTTCATTAACTGTCAGCTCTGTCAAGAGCTCACTAACCAGCAGTGATCACTGAGGAACATTCTTTCCAGATTTGTTTAACATCCCAGGGATAATTTTAGAAAATCAACAATAACACTACAGCCTTGACGACGACCCCTGCAACAGTACGTTAGAGAAATCTTTCTTTAAATCTAAGAAATCAGAGAAAGGTGTTAAGAATGAAAAGGAGAGAAAGGTTTTTTATTACAAAAGACACTGACTTTTTTCACAGTGCGGTCCTTCGAAGCCCCGGCACTGGCAGCGGAAGCTCACCCCCGACAGGATGCACTTGCCATCGTTCATACACGGGTTTGGGCTGCACAGGTTTACTGGCTTCTTTATTTCTGATTGATAATGAAAAGACCATAGAAAATATTTATGTCAAAGGAATACGTTTTTTGGGGGTTTTTTTTTTCATGTGGTTGAATATGTTTTTTTGTTGTTTTTTTTTTCATGTGGTTGCACAAAGTACTAACACAAACAAACAGAGAGAACATGCTGCAGGGAATTCTACAAAAACATTCTACATTGTACATACTACAACATGCTTTAACATAACATAGCTTTTGATAACATGTTTATATGACATAATCTAACAGGAAGTTTGTGTAGTTTTCAATATTCAATACTCTCACCCATGTTGCTCAAATCAGACAAAAAAATGTTTTTGTACTAGCAGAGAGGAGTACAGTAGTTGACCCAGTGCTCCCTTCCTCAGGAAGTTCATGTCTTATTTTGTAAGCGACCTGCTTTGTTTGGCTTTATTCAGCTATAAACAACTAAACCAACTGTGGACAAGGACTTCCTGTATCTGGGAGATGTTGGAGGAGGGCGTTTTTAAACTTTAATCCATTGATGGTAAAGAAAACAAAGCCTAAAAAATGAAATAAAATTAAGTAGATTTCATCTAGTTCACAGGTTGGTTTATACATCTGTCAGTGTGTGTTTTTTAGCAGCACTCCAGAATGAAACATACATTTGAATCTATTTAATGTATTCATTTCAATGATTTTTAAAAAAAATTTCCAGAATTCCTTTCCTACTCACCAGAACACAGCATCTGCACCAGGACGTCCTCAAAGTACTTGAGGTCCTCATAAGAAGGTGCAGTGATCATGTGCTCCTCTGATCCCACGACCTGCAGGAGCTTCTCCCTCTGGACATCTCCAGTGCCGACCACAAACAGTGAAACTCCGTTGTCTCTTATCTTCTGCGCTGGCACCACAGCGTCCCCTGCACCCGAACCGTCAGTGAGCACCACCACGGCCTTGTTGACGCCGGGTCGCGCCCCTTTGGCCACAGTCAGAACATGGGAGTGGATGTGAAGTAGAGCGGCGCCGGTGGAGGCCGCTCCGCCCTGGTAGTTAGCGTCGCCCACCGCCTTCAGGATGGCGGAGCCCGTCTCGTAGGTGTCCAGGTGAAAGACGGTGGTGGGTCTTCGTCCGTATACCACGAGTGCCACCTGGGCCACGTCGCGGTTGATGTCGAACTGGACAGTTAGGGTACGTATGAAGTCCAGCAGGATGGAGAAGTTGTCCGCGCTGACGCCACCTGAGGCGTCCACAGCAAACACCAGGTCGACTGCCTGGCCAAGGCAACCTGGAGGAAGAGTAAATGTTTTTTGGGGAATTTTTCCACACAGTTGTATGGTCTAAATTTGCTACTTCACTACTTTTAGTTTTTTTTTATTTTGAATATTTTATTCGAGGCAGGTCGGAGTGGTATTAGCTAAGAAGTAATAAATCAAAATCTAAGATTTTGACGGCGTAAATCATCACCTTGTTGGTCCACGCTGCAGATTTTGGCCTTGAGCTCAGGAATCTTGGCATTCAGCCTGTCAGGTAATGAGTAGGTGAGAGTCCTTTGGGGATTTCCTGTGATGTTGTTCAGCTGTTCTTTCAAGAATTCCGGTCCCACCGCTATAAGAAAGATCTCTCTGTCCCTTGCGTATTTAGAAGGCAGTACCACCTCGTCGGCAGCAGGGGTGGCAGTGAGCAGCACCACCACGCGCGGGAGGTCGTCCGCGACGTCGGCGAAGATCGGTGCACTCAAGAATCCGTGGCGTGTGACGTAGCGCAGCGCCTGTCCTGTGTTGGTTTCACCGCCGATGGACTGGAGGGCCTCCACTCCCTTCAGCAGACCCTTCAGGTCCTTCTTAAATTTACCAACCTGGGCTTCGACACGGGTCTCCCCACCGAACACGGCCAGGCCGACTTTACTGGGGGTGTCAGGACCGATCACCGTCTGCAGGAAACGCTTGAGGAAGGACTTGAGGCGAAGGAAACCGTCCACGGTAAGAGTGGCAGAGCCCTCCAGGAGGAAGAGGAGGTCCACAGAGCAGTCCAGGGATAAGGCCGGGGCTGAGGGCAGAGAGGGCAGGGCTCAGGTTGGACTGATAGTGGAGGTGTTTTACAGTTAATTACATAGAGATCCATTCTATAGATAAGCAGTGCTCACTCGCTGCAAACCTAAGCTGAGACAATAAAGGTGAGTAATACACATACAAACATGTACATTTGACTAAGTATTATTTCGTGTAATAAAAAGTACTAGAAGATTATGGAAGTAAATGTTCGGCGTCTAATTTTGAATTTCTAACCTAGAAGATTATGGAAGTAAATGTTCGGTGTCTAATTTTGAATTTCTAACACTGACACTTTCTAACTGATTTTTATTACACTTAATTTTTCAAAACTTAAATTTTTTGACAATTTTTTTGGACAGATTTTATTATTTTTTATTTTTCAGATGTTGAATTTCTTTATGCTGATTCTTTTTTAGAATTTTTTAAGATTACTTTAACATGTTGAATTTTTAAAAATTGAGACATTGATTATTTTAACACTGAAATGACTTCAACATCAAAATCAGATAATTAAAAAATGTCTGATTTTGGAAAAAATTCGAAATTCAAACCCTGGATGGCACACATCACACACATTTTTCCTTGCAATGTGTCTAGGAGTAAGCAGGTTTTACGTAGTTTTCACTTTTCAGGTAATGTGTGCAGGCAGGATGTAGAATACACTCTGGTTTACTGTTTCTATCAGTATAAAACAGGAGCATAATTTAAAGGGTACGAACAACAGTGGGGGTCTCCTTCGTAGCCAGGAGGACACACACAGTGGTAGTCCTCTGGACCCTCTGATACACAGGTTCCACCATTCAGGCACGGCTCAGAGTCACAGGGGTCTGGAGAGACGTAAACAAAATGTTTTGTAAAAACATTATTACTCCAATGTTTAAATATTAAAAATTGGTTGTAATGGTTATAGTAAAAAAAAACATGATCGATGATGGTATTTAATTACAATAGAAATATTGCAGACTAATGTTACATATATAAGTATATATTATAAAGGCTGGGAGTCGATTCAAATTTCTATCAGATTATCATATTAAGAGAGAATAATTAATTTTCAAGGTACATCGTTATTCCTTAATAAGATTTTTTTTCTTCATATTGCTGGAGCAGAAAAACAAACATAAAGCATTCAAATATCAGCATTCAGACTCAGTATGGTTATCACCTGGACAGATGGTCCGATGGCAGACTGTCTGGTGTCGTCTATAAGCCCTGTTGTACCTGCAACAGAGATTCGGTCGACCAGTATGTTAGCATTCGGTGAGTTCTGAAGAACCGTGACCGTGAAAGTCACGTGTGCATGAGTGTGTGTCGTACCTGTAGTAAGGACACAGCGATGTGTACGGGGAAAATCCTTTGCTGCCTTTCCAACACATGAAATTTCCCTGCAGCTCCTTGACCGTCTCCAGGGTCTTCCTCTCACAGAGGAATGACTCCACGCGACAGCCTAGACAGTAACCGGTTTACAAAGAGACAGGAAAGAGAACCGGGTTCATTTCAAGACTTCTAACCTTAGTGTTTGATGCTTATTTTGAGGGATTCAAAAGATACTTTGAATAAGATTTCTATGTATCTATAAACTCATGTCTATTGTTGTTATTTGTTGGTTTTTAACGACGAAGTTTCCTCGTATGGTCACATGACATGACATCAAACCCATGTGTTTCCTCGTATGGTCACATGACATGACCTCAAACCCATGTTGTAGAGCATGCATGGGCAAACTAAGGCCCGGGGGCCGGATGGGGCCCGTTCATCTTTTTAATCCGACCGCCAAACTTTTCCAAATTATATAATTTATAATATCATAATACTTCTGCTTTATCCCTGCAATACCCATGTTTCCCCAATAGATGGCGTAGAAAATGATAAAAGCATTTTAGCTAATTATCCTTTATGCATGAGTTTTACATGTAATCTATCTATCTGTTTGTGAGTCAAAAAGTATGCCCACGCCTGTCGTAGAGTGTATATTTATCTTTAGTGATGTCACTGAGTCCCACCTGTGGGTGTGGCGTTGCAGACAAAGAAGGTGCTTAGCGTGGTGTAGAGGCCGTTGACAGCATCGTAGAAATGTTCGGCAAAGAACACGTGGTTCTCCACGGGCTCACTGGCCAGCGTGTGTAGCTCCTCCCACCTGTAACACAGGCCAATCAGAAATCAGAAGTAGAGTCACTGTTTCTAAAGTAGAAGGAGAAAAATTTGATACCTGGGGTAGCGCAGACCGACGGCAAACAGGACCACGCCAGTTTCTTTGAGTTGTGCGGCCGCCTGCACTGTGTTGCCCTGGGACATCCCATCAGACAGCAGGATGGCGATGCGGGCCACAGGGGACGAGGAGTTGCGACCGCCCGGGAAACCCTTCCTCAAAACGTATTTCAGAGCTAGCCCCGTCTGAGTGCTGCCCCCTCTGTGGGTTCACAGGAAGAACGTTTTTTTACAAACAAAGAATCCATGTAGAATAAAAATACCCCTCCACCAGGGTAAACCTTACAGGAAGTCACATGTCGCGACGGAGTGACATGTTTGAACGCAATGTTATCAACCTTTTCCTTCCCTTTCTTTGTGGACTGGAACTCCAGGAAAACTTGGACTTGAATCTCCAAAAGTGTTATTTTGTACGGAGTTATTTTGGGATAAAGATAGTAAACAGAGACCCCGCGGTTTCCTCTCCTTCCTCTGCAGATGATGCTATGAATGCATCACCTTTAAGGGTTGGTTGCACTAGGACAAAAGTCAGATCTTATAATAATGGATGGATGATTAATGATGATTCATAAATCACAATAAATTACAATTAATCTTGATTAATTGTGATTAATCGAGAGGAATCCACGTATATATAAAAATAAAAGACAGATTAAATGTAAATAAAAATTCTGCTGCGAGTCATAACAGTGGAAGAAGTGAGGAAAAAAAAAAAACGCACCTGTAGGAAACTTTTTTCATGTGCTTCTTCAGCTCCTGCTTTGTGGTGTATGCGTCCAGAGGAAACTCCAGTCGAGGCGTAGAGCCGAACTGAATCACACCGACTCTGACCTTGGACAAGAGGGAGAGATTGATATTCACTTAAAAATAAAGTACAACAGGACAGGAAGACTTTATCTGTGGAATTCTCAAACCGCATCAAACCTTGTCTGGTCCAATGTCGAGGGTTTGACAGAGTTTGAGCGCGTAGTGTTTGGACCTTTCAAAGCTGCTTTTGCCCACGCTGTAGGAACCATCCATGAGGAAGAGGACGTCCATTGCTGCTGAACATCGCATCACTACGATTGGAGGGGGGGGAAAAAGTCATTTGTTTTCATCAAGATATGCGAAACAACGATGACTGTAAAACACTTGTAAGTGTTACTCGTAAGTGTCACACTGTTTGAGGAGCAAAAGAGTGATGTTATTTACACTACTTCTCCGTAGACTACACACTATAATTATGTTGAAATATGTCTGAAAAAATATGTCTGGAAACGTATCTGCTTCAAAGGAGCAGAACTTAACACTTAACGTGTAGCATGAGTGTAAAGTAAAAAAATAAATAAAACTAGAATAAATCATCCTCATGGCAGGGATCTCAAACTCATGGCCCACTGGCCACTTTAGGCCACCAACCATATCTGGTACCTGTTTGTTTTTGTTTTTTTAATAATTACGTTTTACCCTTTGCATTATTTTTTATTAATTTATTTTCAGTTGTTCATTCAAGAATGAGAGAACAAAAATATTTGTACCAGCTGCATGTCCTGTAGTATTATAAAGCAAATACTATACATGTATAATTAACAAAGAGTGGAGTATCATACAATACTTGTGAAAGTCAAAAAAAATGATTTTTTAATTTTTTGGTATGGAGCATTGGACACTGATGCGGACCTCCAACAAAATACAGTTGGACACCCATGTTTGACAGTTACGGATTATTTTCTTAATATATAATCATGATATTAATATTAGCCAAAAATTATAATAATATTTTAGCCAATTTACAGATAAAAAAAATTCAAAATAGTTAGAACTTTAATAACCCAGATTAAATTAATTATTAAGATAATACAGCATCCACATGTAGTCCACAACTAATAGTATTTAGTTAATAAACATTTTAAATATTTGGATTTGTCATTTAACCATTAAAATCTCCACTTTATTTTCAGTGACCTCAAAAACTCTCTCAAAAAAACGCCGGGATGCATGACTCCCAAAAAGAGTGTGTCCTGTTTCGTATCCATTCTATTATGGGATTATCTTGGTGAGGTTTCCAATTTCCAATTGTTGAAGGGTTAAAAAAAGCACAACCTACGTTTAGGTAATAAAAGAAAAGACATCAGCATACCAGAGCATGATTTTCTCTGCTCCAAAACCATTACTAAGCAGAAATCCTCCCCACTTGTCTGCAGCAGGTTTGTACTCGCCTGCAGCGAAAATAACTGTCATGTTAGAATGTGCAGCAGATCAGGAGGAGGCCATTAGAGCGGGCCTCATCTGTTAGTGTTTACCTCGGTTAATCTCACGCTCCTGAGTGTGATAACTGACTGATGGAACTCATCCACAATCACTAAGTTATAAGCACTTTTAAACAGAGATCATCCCAGAACCTTACACCTCACGGGGGATTTTTTTAAATTCAAAAATTATCTGTTCACAAAAAGATAACGGCATCACACATTGCATTAGCAAAATAGTTTCTTGCGGCTGTGTTCTCCAGACTGTGGTTTTCATATCGTACTCACTCTCTCCTGCTGAGTTGATTTTTAAGATGTTCTCATGGCTGGTTTGGATCTCCTGCACCGTGTAGCCCTGCTGGACTGGAAGAGAATAGCAACTTGGTGGTGAGTCATTCAAGGGTTAATGTTAACTGGATGTACTGTATAAAAAGAGAAATATTACAAAAGTACAATATTTGACAGTTCAGGAAGAATTCTAGTCCCACTGTGGCCACAAATCTGATTCTTAACACTATACATTTAAAAAAATCTCTTTAAATAAGTCGTAAATATTATTCAGTATCAACAAAAAAAAAACAACATACGAGATGCTGATTTCACATGGTAATGATGATGTAATTTCTCACTGAGCGTTTTTTTTCGCAGTACTCATTTATCGACATCGTATTTGTCTGACAGCAGCAGAAAAGACAACAAAAAGAGGGGGGGAAAAACCCTAAGATTTGGATGGAAATCTGTCCAAAGAGGCTGACTTTCAAATATATGAAGCGCAACCATTGCAAACAGCTACAGTAAGGCTTAATTAAAGACTGACAGAACCTACCTGATGTTTATTTCTCCTACGGGACATGTTCCCTGATTTATCTTGTAAACAGACAACCTTCTATGCAGAGGCCGCGGTCTCTAATTTCCTCTAAACGCAACAGCTTTGAAGCTGTTATTTTGAGCTTCGGGAAAATATGCATTGCGCTGTGTATAATGTTTCCAGCCGTAAACAAAACATGTTCCAGCACTATGTGAAAGAATGAAATAACCCGACTGTGATTTAGGGAAAAATATAGGAAAGAAAAAAAAGAACTCACTATCAAGTTAAAGTGTCATCTGCCCATATTTACAACCACATTTTATGCAAGAATTGCATTATGCGGGAATTTTCTCTTATGCGGCTTCTTCCGTTGTCAGTGGGCCTCAGCAAACATCATTTAAACAATGCCTGTTTAGCATCTAAAGCTCACCATCACGCATCAACTGAGCAAGAAGTACTACAGCATGCACCGAAACGTGTTTTTGTGTGTGATTTGGCAAGAAGTACTACAGCATGCACCGAAATGTGTTAGATTTGTGTGTGTCAGCATAGGAGTAAAAAGTGGCCGCCCTGACAAGGTGAAAAAAAAAGTCTGGTTTGCTCAGGTTCAAAGTCTTAACATGGCCAGTAATAAATACTGCAGATGGTGCTAAAGCCGTCATTTTTGAAAACATCTTAAAGATCATATCCCCGCCCGACTCCTGCTTCTGCCCTGAGGTGAATACCAATACCCTTCGGTGTGAGAGCACGACCAACGATGTGCTATAAAAGCCATGTAAAATCTGGCCCGCTTGAAAACGGCCAGCATTTTAGGCACAGGAGGCAGGACAGCACTTTTAATAGGGTTGAACGGAAATACTTCAGCACCGGCTGGAAGAGACAACGTCAAAGCACTTAAATTAAGCATTTAAAACCCTTTAAAATATAAAATAGAAATTTGAAGACCCCGTCACTTATCACAACAATGCTCATGATCATTTCAGCCAGCTCAGAGGCCTAGAAGAGTAGATGCCACAACAACACACAAACACACTGACCTTGGAGAAGAAGAAGCAATGTGAAGAAGAGGGACAGTTGGATATTGAGGTGCATTCTGGGATACCTGGAATGGGCAAAAAAAAAAAGGCATAATTAGAAATGAACGACATAATGTGTGCAGAATTATAGCAGTGTTTTTGTTGTTGTTGTTGTTTACCGACATTATACTATTGGTAATTGTACTTGGAGTTCCCCATTACTGCTTTTATAGTATTTATACAGTCACATAACTATGGCGGAAGCAAAAACAAACAAACAAAAATTTTATAAAATGTTTTATCTAAAATTAAAGTCAGGTACAGATTCAATCTCTAACCTTTGTTTCACGAAAATTTAGCATCTCTCTTTTAACAATGTTACATTTTTGATTATATTCAATTAACATTAGTATTTTCTAAAATAATTTTAGGTATTTGTAAAATATTTTAGTACTTGCATACGTCAAGGACTTGTCCTTTTGGGACAATGAGTGATATTTAAAACTATATATACATACAAACATACATACATACATATATATATATACATATATATATATATATAGCAATACAGAGACTCTACATAACAACCTGTTTTCTTAGACCATTCTGACAAAGGTCTGTCTATTAAATAATGATCCAGAGGAACAGGTGCAATTCTCAGATACTGTGCAATTTCTTTTCTGTGGCCTTGAGGAAACATATTTGAGATACCATTCATTTCTTGTATATTTCTGTTTTGGTTGCCCAGAAGACACATATTATCCTGCTCCGTGGCTTTATTTTGTTCATACATAGTAAAAATGTATTTTTTGTCATTTAAACACGCTTTATCAACACATCGCGATGACTGCATTTGAACTGAAGAATCACTATGGCTACTTTCGTCATTGTTTTGAATACGAAGTCTCATGTCTTCTGGGCTGGTGTGTCAGAAGAAATGTGTGCACATGTGACCTACGTGTGCGTAGGGCAGACCTGCCAGAGAATCCGTCCCCAGTCATTTAAACACGCTTTATCAACACATCCCGATGACTATCCGAGAATCCGTCCCCACAGGTAAGCTTGTGTGTACTTCTAGGACAGAGATAGGATTGTGTGCAGAATAGAGTTCCCTCATTAGAGAAGTGTGTGTGTGTGTGTGATAGAGATCTACAGAGCAGGTATGCAGGTGGTATGGGCTGATAAACATCACCTGGGACTATATTAATGATGCGTGCGTGCACACTCGCTGCTATGTCTACAGATTTCATTACTTCCATGGGCTCTCAATGTGTGTGTGATGCACACGGGCACAGGCGGACGCAAATGGACACGCAAACAGGAAGAGGACGTCATGCATGCCGACACATACGGCAGATAAACAGTGTACGTTACACACGTGTGCACTACACACACTCCCGCATGTACCTCTGATGCTTGGCAGCCTCTTGACAGACAGATTTCTGCATCATTCCTGCCTTCATCTTTCTGTCTCCCTGTGAACAAACCCCTCTTTCTACTGCGGCTGAGAAAACCAGGAAGTTGAATCCTAACAGTTGAATCACTGACTCATTTAATATATTAGCATCATTTTGTACCGAGAAGTCAAACAAGAGTGCGTTTACGTAAGTAAGAAAGCCTGCGGAACAAATTTCCTCTTTTGTAGCTCCATCTGTCACCAGTCTTGCTTTATAGTTTATTTTCCATTAAACATTTAAAAATAAAGAAAAAATCTTCCGCAATTTAATTAAATTGGAATTAGACCGGTTGCATATTCTAATTCTTTATATATATATTTTTTTAAAACAATGCAATCGCCCCTACTGGTGGCATATTGTTACCTCATACTTCCTACTGTCCCAAGACGTTGTTGACACCTGACATGGTAGCAGCAGTTCAAATTTATTACAGGGGTCAAATTATTTCCTGGCTGAACTTCTGCTCACTGAGTTCCAGCTGTTTCCTGTCAAATATGTCTGTGCCAGAAAAACATACACAAGAATCTGAAGTGAAACTGAACAGCCTGTTATACCATGGGATCAGATAAACTTATTTTATGAACATGTTCTGACTTTAAATGTCTTATTTGAGTCAGTCAGAGACTACAACCTGAAGTGTTCTCATTTCTTTACCTTCAAAATTCAGACCCTGAAAGACTCGACCCCCCCCCCGCCCCCCCCTATAAACGGATGAATATTGACACATTCCTTAAACTAAAAGCACTTTTACAAGGAACCAAATAGGACCTCCACCATGAAGGTGCCGTCTGTTTTGAATTGGGGGTCTGGCTGGAGAGTGCCTCTGCTCCGTGGTCTGTCATTAGAAAAAGGGTGCGAGCTTTAGGGCCAACTCCACACAAGACTCTTGTTTCTTAACCTGTACTTGGAGGTGTGCTGCCTTGGCTTCCATCCTAACAGTTAAAATGTCTGCAAAATGACTCACCGTACGCATAGCCAGGTTGAAGACAAATGGGAAATAAAGGTAAAAAAAAAAAATCATTTTACCACACAAGATACAGGCAGGTGTGGAATATTAAGCCATGTCTCAGTGTAATTTAAAATTCCTAACTGTGTGTTTGGATCATGTTCCAGTAAAGACAAACAGGTAGGCACATGTGGGGGAATATTCTATTAGAAGATGATTTGAACGTGAGAACCACCGAGGGAAGTTGAAACTGGTGCTTTAGTTTGTGTTGGAATCCTGTGAGCTACAACTTTGTATTTCTCCAATGATGAAGACATTAGCAGTACAGCTTCCTCCCATAGAATATCTGCAATTTTAACCCAATGCTCAAAAGTGCATTTCCATTCCACCTGATACGAGACTCTGTGCTAAGAAACACTTAGACAAAAGGTTTTATTTTTAGAGTTTGTTCTTGCAGATTCCCTCATAACAGGACTTCTATGGACACTCCTAAAACAGTCAACACAACTTTAAGAGGGGTCAAGGGTCAAGACCTTGTCATGCAACAGTGGGCATGGTTTACTCTAGAGGCTGAACACAATGACAGGCGGCTCACTTCGGCATTCATCACTTCAGGAGGATTTACCTTTAATCTACTGGAAGACCAAGTTGTCACTTTTTAAAGTGTAGTTTTTGACACTGGGAGATAAATCACCAATTGGTAGTTGGTGCATCACTGGTGTGAATATATTCAAATTAATCCCTTTGGAAGCATGTGTTGCTAAGTTAGAAAACAAGCGATAGTAAACAAAAGCATCATCATCATCATCATCTTCCTACCAGGCAGTGGTTCAGTCAGCTCTCAGGGTCTGCTCCTCTCTGCTCCTCCGTCACCGTTTGTTTCCTCACCAGTGAGATCTCCTCCAGACAGGAGAGCAGCGTCTCCACCTACTCACCACGCCCCCCTCTGGTTATCCTGTTGCAGCAGCCGTTCAGCTGGCCCGTAAGGCCAGGTATGGAGATGAGGAGGAGGAGCCGAGAAGTGGTGCAAAAGAACATAGTTATTACATTTTTTTTTTTTTTGTCTTTTCAATAATCCACAGCTACAATGACATTACTCTTTAAGTGCTATGAAATGTTTTGCAATACCTTTCTGTGTGCCTTCCTTATAACTTTGTGCAGCCCACAACAGGGTCTAATGAACAGTACACATTTCTGTCTTGTAGTCAAAATAATCCACAAACCGTTTTCAGAACTCAACTTTAAGAATTATCGGCTGAGAACAGTAACATATACAGGTAATATATGACAAATAAAAGTTCAATACAGGCATAGTTCACAAGAACTAAAACATAAAAAACAAAGTTGGGATTATATGTGTTATTGCAGAACAGTACTTTTGACCCAGGTACATAGTTTGTTTTATTTGTTTGTTTTTTTTTACCATGAAATGATTACACAATATCACGGTAAAAACACTGATTCATTGGTCAATACAGAACCAGTGTTCAGTCGAGCCATCAACCACTTGGACAGCTTCATCAACTCCTGCTCGATGTGATCGATCTGTGAACAACAACAACAACAAGAAGTAAATTGTACTTCCTAATAAAACTGATACAAATGATATTAACGACATTAAAACAAATGTTTCTTTACTTGTTTGTCACATGTAAAATACTGTTGACATTGGTGAACTGCTTGCTGAACTAGTCACATGGCAAAGAGGCATTCAACTGAAGGCAAGAAGATTTTTATGACAGTATATTGTAAACATTTATGCTGGTGTTATGAATGACAGCTCACCTTTGTCTCCAGGACTGGACAGCAGCAATGACAGGAATGAGGATCTGGGATGTAGAACAAAATATATGGTTCAAGGTCATAAATAAGAATGAGGATCTGGGATGTAGAACAAAAAATATGGTTCAAGGTCATGAATAAAGCTTTTTTTTTTTTAATCTTTTTTTTTTTAAAGCACTAATACAAACCGTTATTTTGCACATTCACTGTCACTTTTGGCTCGTTTTGCTTCATGTGCTGCAGGGAAACATCTGCCAAAACAAAAGACAACTGATGCCCCAACTAAAACATGAATTTTAATTACATCAATAGAAGGTAAAAGTGTAACAACGTAAACAGTGATTTCAGCTAACCTGGCAGAGCAAGCTCTGCAGAAGTGTCTCCGTCCTGACGTCCAGATGTGCCAGTTCCAGCCGCAGTTGTGGTTTGAGGGCAGTGAGGGTCACCTGAGTTGCTGCTCTTAGGTGAGCTGCTGTCACTCTGCTCAGAAACCTCAGGGGAGCTCAGACCACCATTGCAGCTGTAAAGGGTCTGCACTGCATTCACTACGAGAGCCAAGACGTCCCCTCCGCCGCTCTCAGCTGACAGAGTGAGCGACACCACGTTAGAGAACCCATCAAAAGACTGGACGGTGCAATGGGCGCAGTTCACCAGCGTAGATCGAAACATTAGCTTCACCTCTACTGGCCAGTCCATAGGAAGAGGCTTCACACCTAGAGAAGAGTGAAGGAGGAAAGGAAAGTTTGGGATTGTTCGGGATAATAGTTCAGAAAGTCGGTGAAAGACACCTTTTTTTTCTTACCAGCAAGAGAACAACGAATAATGACAAAGGGAAGCTGCAGTAAGTGTGGAGGGATGGGCAGGATTCTGGAGAACGGGACCGTCTCAGTGTTGCCAAAATCTGCATAGACGACACTAATCTCATTCTCTCCAACTTCTAGAATCACTGCACGGTACCATTTATTGTCATCTGAAAAAGAATTTACAACAGTTTTAATCATAACTAAAAAACTAAAAATATATAACATTATTACAAGTTGTAATAATCATGCAAACCTGGGGGGTATCTTTTATCAGTAAAAATATAAAAGTATAGCAAGAGACTTAACTGTTATTGCTGAGATCAGGCCAAGGTCACACCAAGTCATGGTCACATTTTTGAAACAATATTTTTGATAATGTATTAAAACAGTCACGATATTGAAAATCAAAACTGGAAGACGACTTAAGTCAGAAAATGAGTTAGTAGGATAAAAACCAATGGTGTAAAAGTAAGGCCAAACACAGACATTAACAATGTTTGATGTAATTTGGAATTCCATTATTGTGTCACCGTTCAATGGCGAACTTCTTCTTCTTAAGCCGTTTCAAACTCTTGAGTCCCTACTCTTGAGTGTCACACAACTCAAAAATAAAAATCTCAATTCAGGAAGAGCTTTTTTCTCAGATGTTTTATGAAATAAATCAAAAAAAAAAAAAATACTCTGGCACACTGTATACCCCTTCACTCAGCTGAGTTCATGCTGTGTAATTATGTGTACCTGCAGACACCCAATTACCAGCTCAGCTCTGCAGGAGCGGCAACAGCAGGTGAAGAGTCTCAAGAAGTGTTGGAACTGGAGGAGAGATTTTGTAATGAGGCCTGTGTTTGTGAATGAAAAGATAAGATGCTGACCAAGCGTGACGCAGATACGCAGACAGATATTCTCCACGCACTCCATATTTATGAAACACTGCGTGTAATCTGTTAAACATACCGGAGTGTGAGTGTGTGTTTTTGAACAATATTGCTCTTATATATCAATAAAATGAAATCATACAACCAGGGTGACACCTTCAAAACAGGAGTGAAATTACCTTTAACCAGTCTAGCATTTATCATTTTGACTTGGGAACACAAGGAAACGTCGGAGGGAAAGGTAAACTTGATCTTGTTGAAGTTTTACAATTATTAGCCACAATTTTACTTTGATGAAATGTTTACTCACAAGAGAACTGAGCGCAGCAGGCAGCCCCGGGAGATGCTCTGATCGCAGCGGCTGAATACTTCGAAACCTGCTCACTGCTGCAATAGGCTGCAATCTCCTCCATCAGCAGCTGGAGCTTCTGTTGGTCGTCTGTAAAAAGAAATAATTAAAAAAAAATTTAAAAACTACATCAAGATGAAAAGGATTTCAAACTCAAACGTGTTTGAGAGCATAGAAGCAAAGTGCAGTGACCTGGACTGGTAACAAGCAGGTAGAAGAGGGAAGGACTGATTACAGCTACAACGTTGGGCTTAAAACTCTCCTTAAGAGGAAGCTCCAAGGTCTTCCAATCCTCTTTAAAAGATGGAGCTGGAAATAGATTTTAATCACAATTTTAAGGTCGATTTTAATTAGAACAAGGCAAATCGTTCTGTATTAGACAAATCCATCAGGTCGATGGACACATGCTATTAGCACTATTACTGACCTTCTGGTGGCAGGGGTGCCTGTGCTTCATTTGGCGGCTCGTTGGTGCTTGTCGGGTTGGATGCCTGTGATTGTATTTCTCTATCCTCATTTTCCCTTGTGCTTTCCTTGTTCTTCGCCACACAGCCAGTGTTTGCAAACGTGACCGTTGAAAGCGCTTTGCAATCTTTGCTTAGCAGCTCAGAAATCAGGGCAGCTGCGACGTTGCGGCCTTCGCTCTCCAGCTCCACACAGTGGCCCTGTTCAGTGATGCAAAGGAATCGCGCAGAGAGCAGCTTACCATCCACCAGATTCTGGAACCACAGCATGGCTTCACTGGTCCACTCTGAACCCAAGGGCTCCACACCTGAATCCACATGAAAACAAACATGAGAACAACACAAATGTACCTTAGAGACACAAACGCACTGAGAGACTTAACCTGAGAGCCAGCAGCGGAGGCTTTGGAAGGGTAGTGTCAGAAGTTGGGGCTTGATGTATCTCAGGTGCTGTCTTTCCACCTGGATGGTATAACCATAGTCCACCAAGTTTACAGACACAAGGTTGCCTTGCAGTCTTTTTACAATTGCCCGATACCAGGATCTATCAGCTGGGCGTGGGGGGTGGCGGGGCAAAAACAAATAAAATTAAATCTGATGAGAGGACATACAGATGTAGTTTTTTTTTCCTGAAAAATGCTATTTAAGAACCATTTATAAGTAAAAGTATATTTTAAAAAAAGTTTTTTATTGTTTTTTTATAAGTAAAAGTATATTTTAAAAAATGTTTTTTATTGTTTTTATTTTGAAAAAAAAAAAAACACTAAAAGTTTTCAATCTCACCAGGGCACATGGCACAACATGGCTCTCCCACTTTGGGCTCAAACAGTGCGTTATCTGCCTCACAATGCAATTTCAACTCAGCCTCAACATCTCTCAGCATCTGACGGTCTGACAAACAAGACAGAAAGAGAGAGATAGAAATGTGAAAAATACATCAAACACTGTGTAAATGATGATAAGCTGTAATTAAACCATTATTTTTTATTCATTATGACTTCCCCAAGAGGACATGTTTACCTTTAGGATTGTCAATCCAGCAATAGAATTCTCCTGGGTTTACCACAAAACTAGTCAACAGCGCCACTCTCTGGCCATCAGAGGGAACTTCAGTAAAAGACCACAAGGGCTCAAGGGAAGCAGTAGACACTGGGAAGCACATTTCAAACGAACAAAACAACATCCTGAATATATGTCTCGTTCTTTAAGGAAAATTGAAAAAACTCCAGACATTTTTACCGTGCGGCTGGACAGGTTTCTCCTGGTCAGTGCTGATGGTCACAGGCAACTGTGCAGCATATGCACCAGCAACTAGCAGCTCAGCTATGTTGGCCTGAGGATCGCTGCTCTCATCGATCATGTCCACCAAGACTTTGTCCTCTTGAACTTCCTGAATCTTTATGCAAAGTAGTCTGTTTGATACTCGTTGCTGCAGGTCCACGAGACACCCCTCTGACCATCTGTCACCAATTGGCCTGACCCCTGGTAGGTAAAGCAAAGACATCTGACTGTGTCTGGAAACAGACTATACAGTGACTGAAAAAGATTCAAAATAAATACCAGCAAGACCACAAGGAATGGCCTGTATTGGCACAGCCAGTAATGGAGCACTAATAGGCCGGAGGTGTTCCAATTTTGCCATCTCGGAGTTTCCAAAATCAAGATAGTCAACGCAGACGTGTTCTTCAGATGGATAGCTAAGGACTTTTGCTCGGTACCACTGGTTGTCCTCTGGAAAAAAAAAAACCCAACACATTAAAATTGTGTTTTTAAAACTAACGTTTTGGGAGCTCACAGCTTGTACACATATTAGCGCTTGTAATGGAATGTGTTCTAACTGAACCATTTTGTAAAGAATCTTCAGGACATATTTACAGTAAGCCATGCTTTATACCATGGCTTGGTTTTTAAGCAATTTTACATTATATACGCATTAATATTTACCTGAGAACTGGGCACAACAAACCGTGCCGGGAGCAGGTCTGAAGTTGAGGGGGACTGGAAGTTGCCAGCAGTGATCCCTAAGGTTTAACTGCAGCTCCTGAATGACCCCTGAAAACCCAGAGCTTTCAAACTAAATATCTTGATTGGCCGGTTTATTCAAAGGTTTCAGAACCAGTAAATACATTTTTTTTACCAGCTTGTTCCACCTTCTGCACAATGATCTCATCAGGCGACTGGAGGTGAGTGATTACAGCAGAAAAAGAATCACCGACCGCCTGCCTCAGAGGCTCAGGAGGCCGAGCCCATGAGTTGTCATTGTTGTCATCAGAGCAGAGCTTGACATTTTCCAAGGCCACACTTGTCACAGTGTCTAAAGAAGACCAGGCAGTTGGTGTAAAGAGTGAACGGTGCGACTGCTCTTCATAATATTCTGATGTAGTTCATTATTATATTGTGTGTTATCTGCTATTAAATCAACTTAAATAACTATCATTAATCACCACCATCTGTGACTCTATCTACATTCAATTAGACAAAATGAGATACTTACTTATGTCATGCTGGGTTGGTTTTGAAGGTTCCTCTTTTGCAAAACCATGTTGGAGTAGAATCCTGCTCAGTTTGTTTCCTTGATCGATAAATAAAAAGCAAAAAAAAAAACAAAGTTTCTTAATCCTTTTTTTTATCTGTTGTGTTTTTCACCTTTCAACAACATACCCGCTGGGAGAAGAACTTCCACAGCATGAATGTGACCATTTTGTAAAATGTCCAACGGTTGAATAATGACCATGTTGCCGGTTAACAGTTGTCTCACTGCCAGACAGCACTCTTTTGACCAGGTGTCAGCTGATGGCACTACGCCAAAGATGCAGCACTCAATCGCCTGGACACACAGCAAACACTACAGTAGTTATGTCAGCTGTGAAACACTACACACATACACGATAAATACATTGAAATGAGAGGCTGTGCTCTGCAAGGGTATTTACTAAATGTTGAGATGTGGATTTAAATATTTTGATGATTGAATGTTTCAGTGAAAAAGCTAATTTTCACAATTACTGGAAGTTGTGCAATGCCAACAGTGAGTGAAGATTAACTCACACATGGAGGAAATGGCTTAATACTTGTACAAAGCGGTTTGATTCGGTCCACAGGTACATTCTCTTCATTGCCAAAGTCGATGTAAAGGATTTTTGCCATCTTCTGATCAGCAGTTAAGGTCTGGACCAGGCCTCTGTACCAGTGCTACACATAAGAACAAACGCAAACACACATGTAACTCCCTTAAATATAGAACTTACTGTAAGCTCTGCAATGCCACAACGGCCTCTGCTTACCAGGTCATAGGAGAACTGAACTCCACAAATTTCCCCGACGCAAGGCAGATACGGTGTCATTGAGGGACCCTTGTCCCTCCCTTTCTGGAGACTTTTGCTAATTATAAGGAGAGTTTCTTGCTGCTTGCTGCCCTGGCCTTGGACATAAAACCTGCCAGGACTGTAGAACTCTAACACCGATGCCTTGAAGGAACAAAGAGTAAACACCAACACTTGGGCAACTCGAATGTAATGTAAGTAAATTCCATACATAAATGTGTCTCTGTGTGACAGAAATTACCTTAAATTCTGTTGCTGGCATATCTTTATCGATAATAAGGTCTTTCAAATACATCCTCTGGTAGCTGGGTGTATGTGCAGGCTTTTAAGAAAAAAATCATTAATATCTGAATATTTTAAATGTCTTTTTTTCCTACAGCTGTACAGTCGCTAAATGTTCCAATTCCATTACCTTTATCTGACGTGTGGGGTGACTAGACACAGACGTATCTGTGATATCTTGAGGTTTCTCTCTTTGGGTTAACATTAAAAAAAAGGAATTTTTTTGACTGTGCATAATGTGTACATTTCTAAGAACATAAAAACAATTCAAAGCTTCCTTACTCAACAGTTTCTGGGTCAACCAGTCTGCAACAGTGTTTGTGCAACTTCCAGTCCTTCGTCTGGCAAACAATTGAGCAGTAAGAGGCTGACTGGCAGCACTTGCACTGAAAATGTCCTGTCATTAAACCACGCCAAATAAGTTTAGTTACATGGTAATATTGTAAAACAACAGATTGGTAACTTTGTTATGGCCAATACATTGGGTTGGATTATGGTAATTCATAACACGTCTTAAATATTTAAAAGGAAACATCCATAATGACATATCAGTATGAATGGAAAGCTTTAAACTAATGACACCACAATGGTGTTGGGGTTACCTTGCTCACCACAGTAGTTGCAGATGTGTACAGTCAGCTCTGGTGGAACAGATCCCAACAGCTAAGAAGATAGAAAAACTGTTTAAGAAAAACATCTGGTTTCTAATCAGTAATAAGATTAATTTCTTGCATTTACTTACAGAGGGAATTCCAAGAACTGGAGTATTTACAGGACCTAAAAAAAGGGACAATTTCCTCTCTGAATGAATAAATGAAGACTTTGACAAAAGACTGCAAAGTTATTTTCAATCAGTAAAATCCCTTCATCTTAAATACTTTATAAAGAAATAAATGAGAGGCTAAGGCATTTATAAGAAGTGGGAGAAACAATTGATAATTTAAAAAAATAAAAATTAATTGATCCAAGGAGTAATTGTCAACAAGCAACCTCCACCCCTATATGTTTCAGACTTCACAAACTTAATATATGGCAACAAAACTCACACATTACATTATGAGCTGTATCATTATGCACAAGTACTCACCTCCTGTCACATTCAGATTAGATGGTGGTACTTTACCTCCTGTGGCACCGATCCCACTGAGTTTCCGATGAGTCGATGATGTACGAGTATGTGTGGGGCTCGACGATGGCTTCCTCAAGGGCAAGTTTGGTTCAACCATGTTTCGGGAAAAGTGGCGATTCATGACTAATGTCAACCTATTATTACACAAAATGTAAATAATAAAGGCTACAACACTTTTTTCGTCGTATTTCAAATACTGCGTCATTAGCAAGTAAACTTGGCAGCAGCTTGGCAGCGAACATTAGAAATTTATGATTAACCAATCAGCGCTTCACTGACCCTCTGCGACTATTCAACAGCAAACACAACTGAAATTATACTAAGCTACTTTGTACATTATTTTTTTTAATTATATGTTCTTATTTTGTCTCGTGTCGGGCATTTTTGTTGCCCATACCTTAACTTACCGTCGCACGTGTGAGGAATTCTGTATAATGTAATGCGCATGCGCAATATCCCTTGCTCGCGTAATTCCCTTGTTACTGTACAGAGCAATTAATTAATTTTGGATTTTGGAAATATAGTCGCTATATTTTATATTTTATCACAACAGCCCCCCCAAAAAGATTTTTTTTCACAACTCAAATACATTTGGTAAAAATTAGTGACCATTATTACTTTTCTTAGTAACATACAGCAGACGTAGGGGATTTGCACGTTTCAAAAACATCTACCAAGATATCAAAACCATTTTTCTTTGTCAAATCTCTCATCTCTCAGGAAAAAGGGAAATAAGTTGTAAAGCTTCAGGGCATTTACTGTAAGTGCCCAATCATAAGATTGTGGGTTTCACGAGGCTGACCTTATCTTTGCATGTCTGTAATCTGTTTCAGTGCCGATATATTGTGTTGTTAAAAAGTCACCTCTTTAATGTGTGTTGGTGAGTCTAAACAGAGACATTTTAATGATGTAATCAGCAGTGATTTGAACGGGTTGACAATTAGTTTTTCCACGTTAGACTGGTCTTTCAAAATAATTACATACTGTATTTCAACCTAGACATTTTAAACACTTTACAAAACAAGACATAGCTACCTTTGCACACACTTACATATAAATTAATATTTGTTTTGTAGTTTATTAATAATTTACTTTTACATTTTCTGGAAACCATTGCGCTGGGTGTGGGCTGACGTCACATCAACGTCACTTACCTCGCCCTTTCATTGGCCCACTTGCCTCACCGTTTCTCGCCTAGTGGCCATATTTGTTGATGTGTCATATGAAAGTGACTTGTTGAGGTCCATCAGCTGGGTTGACGGCGAAGCCGTTGTTGGGCTCTTTGGAAGTACATCATGGCCTGTTCATACTCGGTGAGTAAAAATACAAACATTAATTATAGTACCGAGTCTCTATTTTGTGTAAAAACATAGCGTTAGCATAGCGTTAGCCATGCTAGCTGAAGGCTGTCCAGCTGGGACTGAGTTACCTGTTCTTCCTACTAGGAAAATTTGCCTTACATGTCTCTTGGTAATATTTCTGTGTGGTAAATATTTAACGTCTTTCGGTTTCGGTGATTACTGTACTGCGTGCTGATATCGTCGTTGTGGTTCAATACATTGTCATATCTGCCGACACAGCTAAGGTGCTAACATCAGCATTAGCCCTCAGAATTAACGTTAAATTAACAACAATACCTCGAAGAAGACAAAAGGCACTAATGCAATTGTGCTGTGTGGTCAGCGAGAAGCTCTCTTCATATATTTAGGCTTATTATTTTTTTCTGTTGACAGTGCTATGACATGACACCTGTCACAGTAGCGGGAGCCTCAGTATTTGCATTCGTTCTGGCTGTACACTATGCTTTTCTTCATGTACAATAGAAATGTCGCCTTATTTAACTGATTTGTGACAAGAAATATGCAGTAAACGTACTATAAAATAATATCTAGTACGTGGCTTTGAATGTGTAAGACAAATCTTGCAGCCGAAATACTGTCGTAGTCAAGAAACAAACTGTGGCTACTAGGAAACGGATACATTACAAAGAAGGGGATTTTAGATCAAGAATCGGCCTCACCTGCTATTGTCTTTCTGTAACCAATACAATAAGCCAGGACAATAACACAGAGACATCTAAAGTTTTAGTAAATAATTTCAGAAACTATACAGTTAGCTACCTTTAGCTAAGTTTAATTAATCATTAATTGAGTTTAATGTTCTGTTTACCAGGCAGTTCTCTTTCATTAAGGCTTGGCTACAAATGCTCCATAACAGTGACAACCTGCTATAATGAATTATGCAAGACCAACGAGACCAACACCACTTTAGGATGAGAGAGAGCTTATTTTATTTTTCTAAATAACATTATGTTGATTGGGCTGGAAATTAAAGTCTCTTAAGTGGACATCCAACTTGATATACAAACATATGATAGATGAAAGGTCAACATGGATTCATATATGTTCATATTTCTACAGTAAACTGTGAAATAATGGTAGTAGATAAAATGTTTACTTGTACTTGTTTGTAGTACTTTCTGATGGGACATTTTAAATCTCTAAAAAAAACTTCAAATTGTTTGTTTTTGGGCTTGCGTGGATTTTAATTCCTTCCATTAATTTTTATTCAATTTTTTTTCTTTGTTAATAATACATCTCAGCTGTTTGTGCACAGGTTATGCTTCAATAACCTGTCATAAATATTTGTAGTACTTGATTTTGAAGAGGAATGAAGGCTCTGTAATCATGTTGAATAGCTGTCATAGTTGTATGACATACTGCAACACACATACCTAGAGGTAATACGTCACAGGCAAGGACACGCCACACCTCTGTGTGTTTAATTAGCATGCCCTTAAGGTGATGTATCAGGTAAACTTGCAGTACAAGTATAAGAAAAGAAGAGATAATGTGCATGTCGGAACTGACTATAATCCTTTTTTGGTGGCGACGGGACAACTGTCGCTAGTGTGTATAACGGGCATATCTTTGCTTTTTTTGCAGGCTTAACCTAGAGAGGCGACCATTGACCTGTCAGGTCCAACTTCAGATGAACAAAATATGGATGGATTAGAAGCTGAACCTCTGCCCGAGGGCTCTTCTGTTTTAAATCAGCCCAGCATCAGCACAGTCAACACAGAAAATGAAGATCAAGTGAATCACAAAAGTGCAGAGGAGGAAGAAACATGCACCCTTCCAAAGAATGGAGTAGCGCCTGAAGGCGAATTGATGAAGACTGATGAGTCAGACACTCAATCGTGCACTCAGGAACAGGTTGAGGGGACAGTGGCGTGTGCCGATTCTGGCTGTCATGACAGTACTGTTTTGAAAGACAGTGGGACATCTGTGTTATCCAGTGAAATTGGTGGAACTTTAGAAGTGCAGTCCAACTCCATCTCTTTGGATGATGTAGTAGAGAACTCTCCATCTGTTCTTGAGGGTACAATAGAGACAATAGTGAGCTTTGAGGAAGTAAACAATATCCATTCCACAGTCCCTGACTGTATTGAGCAGCTACGAGTTTCTACTTGTTCTGCAAATCCAGCGCCTGTTAACGAGGATGATCTAAGTGACAGTCCTTCATCCACTTCCAAAAGCCTTCCCATTGACTCCACCACAACATCTGGTATATCTAATGGCCCCTCGACTCCCAACTCTGATACAGTCAGTTCATCTCTTCCTTCCAGCCCACAGACATGTAGTAACGACACACCGCCCCAAGATTCAACATCCAGCCCTTATGACACTGACTGCACCCGCAATCTAATTTCCCAGATCCAGCGCTCACTGTCACAGGAGTCACTGTTGGATGAGCTTGAGTCAGAGCTTCTGGCTTGTCAGCTGCCTGAGGGGAAAAGTGGTGGCGAGAGGAAAGGGAGCCCGCCTGTCAATGGACTTCCCAGCGACCAGGAGGGTTGCATGATGGTCTTTGAGAAGTGTGTGCAGTACAAGTATGCACAACAAGAGAAAGCTATACAGAGGTAAAAATCTTCTTCTTTTTTTTTAATTCATTCAAACTTGAACCTAATCCAAACCCACATGTTGGATATTAAAAATAAGTGAATAAAAGTGAATTATTGGTCATAGTCAGTGGTGACTGGGATTTATAAATAATTTACAATATTATTGATGTTTCATTAGTACCATCTTTACGATTCCTTTACATTTAAATCACTTCCATGTCATCAGTGGGGTTTATGTCAACAAGGTTGACAAAATAAAATGTAACATTATAATTGCTGCTTACTGTTATTTTGTGGAGATGATCAATGTGACTATTCCTCAGTTGTATTATTACTGCCTTCTGTAACGTGTGAGGTACACCTGCAACAGAAGGAAGGAACAGTTACTACTGTTTAAATCCCTTACCATACGCAGGGGAGTTAGCAATTAAGTTTAAAGAAGAAGTAAAAGAAAAAAAATAACGCTTTTACTATTCACATGATATAGAGTTGCTTACGTTTTTGGATCCTCTTTCTTTCTTGGGTTTATTTTCTAGGTTGCTCGAGGAGAACAAAAGACACCAGGAGCTGATCCTGGGTATCTGTTCAGAGAAGGACAACATGAGGGAGGAGCTGAAAAAGAGGACAGAGACAGAGAGGCAGCACTTGGGCATCATCAAAAAAGTAAATTAGGCCATTATTCACTGATGTATTTTTTTCAAAACACAAAACACTAGACCCAACCATAAATGTGCGAGGACAGGCTACACACTGGACAGTTCACACAAACATTTATACCTAAAATCAACCGAATCCCCTAATTTTGGGCTGTAGTAGGAAACCAGATTAAAAGGGGGAAAACCTACACTACACCATTCCGATGTGTAATTTTCACAAACCGCCTAACTTGAGTCTTCTCCGTTACTGTAGTTGGAGACCAGGGTGGAGGAGCTGATAAAGGAAGTGAAGGATTCAAGGGATAGACAAATCCACCAGGACCAAGCTGCTAAGGCTGCCCTCCAGCAGATTCAGAAGGAGACGACACAAAGGCTGGAACAGGTAAAACTGGTGTCTTGATACTCGTAAACTTCTTTTAAAGTCAGGACGAACTGCATTGTTTTCTTTTAGTCTTGCTTATCCTTTTAATCCTGCTGCGGTACCTGTACTCTGCAGTTTCTGTTGTGTTAGTACAGTAGATTGTTCTTTGCACTAAAGATTAGAAAATAAAAATGTGTAGACTAATGAGCAGAATTATAACCACAGAAAGAAACAGTACTTACATGTACTCCAACTTTCATCCAAATTCCGAAAAATGCAGATTAGGAACTAGGTACAATAAATCACAAACTTTATTGTCCTGCTGTGGGATTTGCCTTCCCACCCTGGAATCCTAGAAAGGATACAGCATTAAAGTTTGGGAACCACTGCGTTAGAGAATTGATATATTCACGGAGATACTTACAGTACTGTTTATGTATTTTGTTTTTTTCAGAGCACTCAGACTTAAACTCATTTGCGGTAGTAGGGCCACAGGAAACGTTTCAGACAAAAATAAAAAACAATCAATTTTGAAAACCTCAGTGCATCAGTGTGCCTTTTCACTCATTCACAACACTTAGCATTAATAATGAATGAATACTGTGCATGCACTTCACTATAAGCATCTGTGAAGGGAAAGTAACAAATTTGCTGTTTCGCTATGTAAAATAGCAAAACATAAATATACAAATAAATTACCAATGCAGAAAAACACCATCACGGACAATGTTGACTACTAATATGCAGAGTCACATTAAAAAATGTTACCAAAGATAACAGTGTTTCACTGAAAGTGTTTAGACAACAAACCAGCGTTTCTGCAGATTTGATACCTCAAAGGGACCAGATCATGTTCTCCATCCAACAGCTGAAGCTCCTGGCTCAAACCATGTGCTGTACTATTTCTTTTGACACTTTTGCCACACTTGACCATTTTTAATTTCACTGCTCACTGAACTATGTGATGTAGTGTGTGCACGTAGTCATTCCACTCTAGATTACAGATTTGTCAGACATCCATAGCGTGAGGACACTGACCCAGTCCTAATCATCTGTTCACTGAAAGGTTTTCATATTCAATTTATATATCTTTCTTTCTTTTTTTTTTTTGTAAAACTTTAGTCACACTGATATACTGTAGCTGAGGCACACACTTCAGTATAAAATAAGGCTTTGTAAAATACATTCTTAAGAAGACATTCAAAACACAAGCATTTTCACTTCCTGCATAGACACTGTGATCCATTGGGCAGAGGGTGCACTGGAACATTCCTTAAAAAAAGTGGAAAATTTGCTTCTCAATGGTATGAGGAATGAACACAGACATGTGAGGCTGTAGAGAAGTCACAGAACCAAGTTGAACTGTCTGGGCCTCTCAGCAAGTTGAAACTAAAAAATTAAAATAAAAAAAAATTCTTTACTTTATATTTGTAGCAACATTTCCATGTACACGTTATATCAGTGTTATAAGTGTTGAATGTTAGGATTTTCTGCTTGAAAAAAACATTCAAACACAAATAATCATTATCCAATCATAATGCTTCTGTAGTTATAGAGCGCTGCTAGCTCGTTAGGGTTAATTGATGGCACCTGGCTCAGCTTGGCCAAGTTTTACTTTTCAAAATAGAAAAGGAAACACTGTGTCATTCTTAATTTCCAATTTGGTAAGAGCTGTGTAAGGTTAAAAACAAACTTACAAATACAGGGTAAGTCACTGTAAGAGAATTAATTGTTGTGCAAAATAACAAACTATGTTGTGGTTGTATTTGTGAGGCAAGACATCAAAACAATTAACATTTCCATTTATTTCCAGGTCTTTTTTTGTATCCTGCTGCATGTACAGCTCTGTGAGTTAAATGTGAAAAATATTTTACTACCAAATAATGATGTGCAGCAAATGTCCTTCCCAGGCAAACAGGAAATGTGACGAGGCCCGCCAAGAGAAGGAGACAATGGTGATGAAGTATGTGCGAGGGGAGAAAGAAGCTCTTGACCTGAGACGGGAAAAGGAGGCGCTGGAGAGGAGGCTGAGGGAGGCCACGAAGGAGGTAGACCGACAGGCGCTCAGAGGAAACCAGCTGGCCCAGGAAAAAGGCCGACTGCAGCAGCTGTTTGAAGCTAAGGTAGAGACTGTATTCTGTTCTGCATGCTGTCGGTTGAGTCATTTTTAATGTTCACAAGCTTCACAGCAAAATTAAAACATTAAAATTTACAGTAGTTCTGAAAAATAACACATTGCTAATACAAATGCATGCATTTCTGTTTAAGTGTCTTTTATGGCACCTGAAAACATTGCCTTGTTGTGGAAATGATGAACTGTACATTATGAAATACGTGTTGATCAATTCCTAGGCTCATCCAAAATGTTTCTTATAACAGGAAGGTGAGGTGGTGAGGTTGACTCGAGAAGGAGACAAGTTAAAAGAGGAGATCAACTCCCATCTCATAAAAGTCAAATGGGCACAGAATAAACTCAAGAGTGAAGCGGATGCACACAAGGTAACAATCTCCGTTTTGCAATAAAGTTGTTGATTAGGAAACATGCTGAAAATACACTATATTCATACAAACCTATTCATGAAACATACATGTTATTAAGCGCTGCCCAATTAGTGTATTTTTTTTTTATAATTGTTCACAATTTTGCAAATCTCTACAATATACAATGGACAGAGGCATTAATCAAATCCAGGCTTATATTGCAACATTCATTAATTCATAATCGGTGACAAAACAAAATTGAGGCAGTGTAGTAGTGTAGATCATATGAGTTTGTTGATCATATGAAATTTAACCAGTTATGTTGATTGCCTTCATTTTTCACCAATATAATATTTGCGTTGTCATCGGCTGTTGTTAGAATCCAAATGACTTTCCTCTCACTCATTTTTTAAACACTAAGAAAAACATGACATGATGGAGTGTTTTGATTTGGCAGAAATGAAATGAGGTGAAAATGGAACAGTAATGACCCTGCACAAAAGAAATTATCAACAATGTCATTGTATTGATAACTGCCTCATGGGAAAATCAACTACAGACAATTCCATCTGTAGCATAAGACCACAATGTCTTCTCTTCAGTCATAATTTCTACAAATTTATGTCTGTACACGGCATTTCAGAATCTGCTAGTTGTAAAAAAAAAATTTTTAAAAAATCTTATTTTCATCTTTGTGCAGGAGACAAAAGACAAGCTCAGAGAGACCACATCCAAATTAGCCCAGGCCAGAGAGGAGACAGAACAGATCCGAAAAAACTGCCAGGACATTATCAGAACGTACCAGGTCTGTATTTATCACCTCACCACATGAGGATGGATTCACTGTGCGCCAACACAGAAGATCGTCTCCCAGTGTCAGGCTGCATGCCTCTGTTTTTGTGCATTCATGTCTGCTGTGCTAATCTCATAGTCCTACAGTTAATTGACATTAAATGAAATACAGTAGAGTGTTGAATGAACAAACCAAAACTGTGAAGAAGGCAGTTTGTGTTTCATCGGAGAAGCAGTTTTTATTTTTACCTTAGGATGGTAGCAAAGAGCTGCTTAGGTTTTATTTGTGGTTTGGTGGTTAAGAGATTCAAGAGGTTTAAAAGTAATGTAATAACATAACATAATTAAATTGCGTACAGGGGCTATAACCTCAACTGTAAAGGCTGTAATACAAACACATTCCTCATGGACGTCAGCTTAATTACTGAAAACGTTAACATTAAAACTTTAAATAACAACATCACTAATCTGTTTGTCTGGCACATCCATTAGGTGGAAAAGGGAATTAATGCAGCTTCATGACTTTTTGATAAGCATAGGTATTTACATAATAGTACATGGGTGTACAGCCTATATCCCTAGAAAGATGCTGCTCCTATTGAATGTTTTTTTATTTTTTTATTTTAACCTTCTAAATGTTAACGCTCCCCTGCTCTGTCCCACAGGAATCAGAGGAGCTCAAGTCCAATGCGCTTGACGCAAAGCTGAGGGAGACCAAAGGAGAGCTAGAAAAACACAAGCAGGAACAAACAGACCAATTAGAGGTGACTGCCATGACGCACACTCAATAACACTACCCCACTTACTCACAAAAGCCTGAGGCAACCCCATTCCTTTTATATCCACAACATACAGTAACTAACACAGGCATCACACAATGGTTTTATTGTGTCATGACTGTGGACAATGTCCATCCTTGATGAATGATTAGAAACCCAACGTTGTCAGTATCACAGATCACTACTTATTCATTATTCATAATCTGTGTTTGGCCTTGATCTCGCTGTTTTGCAGCTCTTTTTTAATCAGTAGGAGAGGCTTAATTGCCCGAGGAAAGAGCGATAAGGGCACAAAGACTGCAGGAACATATTCATGAAAACAGGCACAGGCGTGGCCTTGGTCCATCAACACTGGCCTGGTTTACTCTCCGTCCTGTTTGAACCTCATTTCAAAATAAGTGACCTGGAAATAATCAGTGTGAATTGAATTGATGGGGTTGGGAAAACTGCCCAGAAAGACATCAACAGTTATATTAACATTCCAAATTCTGGTTTGTTTCCCTGATTATGTGAAATGTGAAAATCAAGTTAATAGAGTCTTAAAAATAGCTTTTGACAATTTTTTTTATATTACTTTGTAAACTGGAGTCTTACTCATAGAGGCACTTGGTGTGTTGTATAATACTGTGTTTGGTCAGTACACAATTCACTCTGATTTTATAGTGCTGCATTTGTGTTAACGTACCCCAGTGTTGTGAAAACATGCAACAACTGGATACGATTGAGGCAAATATATATGTGGTATTTCTACTGTATTTGAATAAAAAAAGAAATATGAGGTTAATAAAACCCCCATCTTTTAGCAAATTATTGTATTTAACTCAAAGATTTGAAGCTCTTTAAATACAGCTAATGAAAAGGCATAAACTTCCTGGTTTGTCAGCTAATTAATTCACAAATTTCATAAAATACTGAGTTAATATTGTCTTTCACACATTCACAACCCATGAAGAAATAATCACATTTTTACTACATCGTTGGATCTAGCAGAGGACCCAACCTTAGATTGTGAAGAAAATAGAAAAGGATCAAATGGACAGAATTACTTTATTTATATCTGATTGATGATATTAACATAAATGCATTTTACAGGTCCATCGAGTCAAAGCCAAGGAGCTGGAAGACCTGAAGAGGAGTTACAAGGAAGGCATAGATGAGCTCACCACTTTACGTACCAAGGTTTGACACACAAAACTGATTTTGTATACCTTGTGTGTGAAATACGCTTGCATTTTAGGCTTAGGGGGATGTTTTTCTGGTTTAGTTAAAATGTTTGGAGGATGAGCGACCACGCTGGGAGGACGAGCTGTCCAAGTACAGGGAAATCATCAACCGTCAGAAAAATGAACTGGGTCGACAGAAAGAAAAGCTGGATGAGGTCACTGCACTTCAGGAGCAGCATGAAAGGTAGGAGCAGCATGAAAGGGACACACACACACACACACACACGCTGTGCTGATGGTTCAAGCATGAGAGCATGCAGCAGTACTGGATAAACTTGGGGAAAGAAATTCAAGTGGACACTATGAGACAGAAATCTTTGCACTGTCAAACTGTGGCTGTTATTTCTGTAATTTGTTGTGTATAATCTGTGTGGAACAGGGATACAAGAGGTTCTTCTTTGTCTGTCTTTAAATGTCTGTGTCTGTGTACCGTAATTAGGAGGCATAATTTTCATGACCATAATTTTCTTTTCTACAATGCCATCAACCAATCGTCTTTCACATTTGCTCTTCGTCTGTTTTCTTTTAAATCTGAACAGTAGTTCATAGTGGTTGTTCACTTTTAATGAGATGCAGCATTTCTGTTTAATAACTGTCTTTTCTGGTAACCCAGAGACAAACAGGAGATCGCGTCTCTTCGTGAGGAGGTGGACGGCTTCACCAACCAAATGGCTGATCTGCAGCGTGACGTACAAGGAAGCAGGGAGCGAGAGGCAGAGCTGCTGGGCTTCACGGAGAAACTGAGCAGCAAGAACGCTCAGCTTCAGTCTGAGAGCAATTCACTGCAGTCGCAGCTGGATCAGCTCACCAGGAGCTACACGGAGCTCCAAGCTAAGATGGAGGAGAGCAGCAGGCTACTGGATGACAAGGTTAGGCATTTCCAGAGTGACAGAGTCTGATGTCAAAGTGATCCATCACCAGAAAATATGCATTAACAAACAACCAGTTTTTTCAAGCAGAGGACACTTCACACAACCATATTTTTTTTTACTCTTTGTTGTGCAGTCACGGCAGCTAAAGCAGGAGGAAGTGCTGAGGCAGCAGGAGGTGCAGGCCCTGCAGGTGGAGCAGACGGTGTTGCAGAATGAGGTCGCCCAGTTAAAAACCAGAGTCGAAGAGCTGAGGGACGAGCTGGTGACACAGAAGAGAAAACAAGCCGCAAACATCAAGGACCTCACAAAACAGCTAACACAAGGTCAGGAAAAATATCTGTCTGAAACTGTATAGAAAGCTAACGGTCACTACACACACAGTTACCTCACACTGTGACATTTATTGTTTGAGCCGAAACACAAATTTGAGTTGGAATATGAGACAGATTTGTCTTTTACTGCTATGTTTTCCTTTATATGCACAAAGTGTGAGCTGAGCATGCAGTCTTCTTTCAAAGTCAGCCCGTATCAGATTTATTCCAGGAGACAGTTCTGCTTGGATGTGCCTGCTGAGTTAAGTGGAGCAGTGATGCTTAGCTTTGACTTTCACTCTCCGTTTTTGAATTTTTCTTTAAAGCTGTGCCGTCAGAAAAATTTCATATGCTATTAATTTTTGCTCCACTGCAAAACATATTCTCATTTCCAGTCTGTATTATCAGTCTTTTGCTTGGCACATCCTTGTTAAGGAATAGTTTCACAAATCAGTAAATTACTGAGCAGGAACTGAATCGACTGGCACTTTTATAATTAGTTTACTGTGTATTCGTGCATTACCTAAATGTGTTCACTTTTGATATAAAAGTTTCTGGTTCCACTCTTTAACCTTTTGTGACATAAATATTTACGTCTTGTAATTTTTTGATGAGTAAAAACTTGGGGTCAACAGTTTATTACTATCTCTTAACAGTCTGATATTTTTTTTCTTTTTTTTCTGAAGCCCGTAAAAGACTGGAGCAGACAGAGAATGGAGGTGGCGACCGTGAGGTCAGCAGTATGGGCAGTCGATCTAGCTCCTCAGGTACTGCTCCGGGATTTGGTTAGTATTTAACACATAATTTATATTGGGTGTTTTGGTCTCTTGGTATTAAGGTTCCTTAAACACTATCAAAAAGCCTTTTCACATTAATAAAAGAGAATCAGTGTTAAAGATAACTTATACTATAGTGAATATATAGTTTGACACATACTTAACACTTAGTCTTCACTTAAACCTAAAATATAAATAGCTACATTTAGTCACTGCTTGTCTCCCTTTCATTTCCAAGGTTCTCTAAATGCCCGCCAAGGCGGAGGCAGTGGTGGTGAAGAACGATCACCGGAAAGCCAGTCAGCTCCTTCCATGGTGCTGGCAGATAGCTTTCCAGAGGTGGACAAGGCTGTGCTCGTAGACCGCATTGTCCGTCTTCAAAAGGCCCTGGCTCGCAAGCAGGAAAAGATTGAGTTCATGGAAGATCACATCAAACAGCTGGTGGAAGAGATTCGCAAAAAAACCAAGTGAGTAGAAAAGACCACAGTAAGATACACCATTCTGCCTCCAACTATGGATTTGAGTTCACTTAAACTTGTA
The DNA here is from genome assembly GCF_000523025.1 of Cynoglossus semilaevis. Lineage (NCBI taxonomy): Eukaryota > Metazoa > Chordata > Actinopteri > Pleuronectiformes > Cynoglossidae > Cynoglossus > Cynoglossus semilaevis. Next base: position 1,165,525 of record NC_024314.1, read on the forward strand.
TTGCAGTTTTATTAGATTGATATACAAAAGGAGACCAGGATACACCATTTCAAAACTTGACCTATAACCTGATCAACTCAATTGAATTAAAAAAAAACTTTTAGAGAGGGGAAATAAAAATGGGATAATGTGGTTGGGGATGTTTCTCCAAAAAGAATGAACGAGAAGAAAACTGGTCAGAGAGTCCAGACCTGAATCCAATCATACACCTGTGAGGTGATCTAAAGAGGGCTGTGCACAGGAGATGCCTTCACATTCGGACAGATTTAGAGCATTTTGCAGGTGTGCATATATGCTGGGTTTTTTTCCCCCTTAAAATATGTATTTTTTCAATTGAGTTTTACAGGTGATAGGTCACATGGCTAGGTGACAAAAGTTTTGAGATCATTTGTCCCAGTCTTGTTTTTTTTTTATTTCACAAAAACCTGGACTTGTTTATATCTGCTGTAGGTGTGTAATTCTAGAGACCCAGATGCGAGGAAGTTTAAAAACGTTGCCTGGTTCCTGTTGTCATAAAACTCTCCGCATTCGCAAATGAAATTTTCAGTCTTAAATCATGTTGTTTTCAGCTCTGTTAAAACATTTTCATCGACATTCATTTTCTATAGACTCTAGCACATGTACTATTTAGTTACACGTCGTGTCAGTCCTTGACCTTAATTGAAACATCTTTATATATCTGTTTCTCTTTCTCTCTCTCTCTCTCTACTTGAAATTATTTAGAAGATTGCTCCCCCTATTGTTGTAAACTCGATTAAATATCTATTCCTAAATACTGGTGAGTCCTAATGGAACCCTACTTCATACTCAGCATCACTTTAGTTGAAGTAATAAAGTGAAGGACGTTTGGACAATTTAATCACAGCAACACTCCCCGTAGTGCTCAGAATCATCAGCCTGTGCCAGGATAAACTTCAGACCACAGGTTTTCTGCATTATCTACAGAAAGTACACACATCACCCACTTAAACGTACCTTATTGATCGCCAACCGGTGTCTGGATTTTGCTTCGACTTTTTTTGCTTGTTTCTCCGCTGCAGTGTCTGGTTGAAACCATTAGCCTCAACCTACATTCAAGAGTAAAAATTGAGGACGTATCCCATGGTTGCAGCACTAAATTAAGCTCTGTCAGATCTCTGCTAAGTGGGTGGGGGTGTTGCACTTCACTAGAATGCACATGAGTTTTGAGTTTGTGCTTTTTCCTTCTCCTTCCTTTCTTTCAGGGCAGCTTGGTGAACACTAGTCAAGTTAGGTTAGTTGTGAGTGGTAGTTGGGTGTAGTTCTTGTGTAGAGGTTTATCTTATGCAGCCGGGTGTGGAGTCAACTCAGATTTTATGACCAGGGAGCTGCTGTCATTCTTATCATTTTACAAGTGGAATTGGTGCAGCTGTGTATATGCACTCACTGAGATCGGTTCAGAAATGACTAGATTTACTAGTTTGGAATTTGGCTCAAATTCACAGTTGTCAATCTGCAAATTATTTATTTGTATATTGATTTGACTTTGTGTATTGACCCAGTTAAACACATCTCTGGCGTGTACTGTAAACGACAGAAATGCCGCATTTCCCTCTTGCATGCTTCAATTGCCGCCCTGCTGTTTACAAACCATCATCAGAAAAATGACACATTTCACAGTGGTGACGTAGATGCTTCCTGGCAGTCCTTTCAAATCTGTGCGTGAAAGTCATCACACCATCTGGCTACATTTGAATTTTCTTACAATGTTTTTGTTTTTACCAAACACTATCGTGATGGAGCCGGGGTCCAAATATGGGCCCTGACGTGTGTAGTTAGAGGTAAGTATCATTTGATGTACGTGCAAACCCACGCCATTGTGTGTCTGTTTTTAGGAGTTATTGCTTTTTAGCAGAGTCTACTTTGTGTTGTTGCAACTTAAATTCATTTGTTTGCTGATTGTAATGCTTGATTGCAGCATGCAGCTTAAATAGTGCACGTCGGTTTGACTTCTGTAAGAGATAGGACAAGCAGAACTACTATATCAACCTGAAATACTATTGGAATTATACAGTGGGGCTTTGAGATACGAGTTCCACAACAGCACTTGTATCTCGATTGCATTTTCCCCATTAAAAATAACGTAAAGCTAAGTAATTCGTTCCACACCCCAGAAATATACTATTAATTAAATTAAACTAACCCCCGTATCTAAACACCAAAAGATATAAAACCAAAGATATAGGCAAATATATTGACAATTATAAAATAATAATAATTAGGAGAGAGAACGCGACCATGCTTTCAGGTGATGTCATGGATTTCATTGGGAAAAAAAACAGATTTCAGGTGATGTCATGGATTTCATTGGAAAAAAAAACAGAAATAAAAGAGAATAAAAGAGAAACTGAGACATTACCTTAAGTTTCACTTTGCAGAGTTAAAAATGCAAAAAAGGACAGAATGACTAAAACCTGCTAAAGGTGTAACAGCAGAGTCACTTTTGCAAATTTAAGTTTTACAGTATTTGTTGTAATACAACGGATAAGAGATAAACTTCAAAATTAGGAAAATACTTTAATCTACCTTTTAAAGAACAAGATATTCTTCTGAAGAGCTTTTATATACCGTTTTAAGACTGCCGTTTTTCCCCTTAACGTCTTTGAATTAAACTGTGTACACAGGTTTAATAAATCATCTGACTGGAAATCCTGCTCCCTGCTTTTGCTGGAGACATTTTTTTTTTCTGGATCCAAACGCCCTTTCCCTCTTTGGTTCAAATCTCTCAACTGTCCTTGCCGTGTACTGTCCACTGATATTGTTTTTTTCCCTCCATATTTCCTCCATTTGTAAGAAAATGTTCAGACTGTTGTTACTCTTTTGCAGAATTATACAAAGCTACGTGCTGAGAGAGGAGTCAGGAGCGCTGTCGTCAGAGGCCTCTGACATTAACAAGGCCCACTTGAGCCGACGCGGGGGCATCATGGCTTCGCTTTATACCTCCCACCCGGCGGACAGCGGGCTGACCCTGGATCTGTTGCTGGAAATTAACAGAAAGCTGCAAGCAGTACTGGAGGACACGCTATTGAAGAACATTACTCTGAAGGTACAGTGAGCCGTCTCCCTGGAGTCGGTGTCTGAGCGAATCATTCTGTGCACTCACACAGACAGTACAAATGTTAACAGTGATCTCGAGTCATTAATAATAATAATACATTTTATCATTGACTCCACCATAAAGAGCATTCTATGGCTTGTTTGTTTATGAAGCTCATTTTGAGGTTGCAGCTTTAAATCATCAGTTACATTAATGTTGATCTGTAGCCATAAATGTCTTTCTAATGGTGTTCTGTCAAACTGTAGTGACCCATACATGACCTTATCAACACATGGTAGCTGGATTATGGATGATAACGAGTCTTCTTCTGAAGACTTTGTTCACTGGATTAGTGCTCCAACTGCTAAACCCAGCAGTTCAGGTGATAGCAGGCTCGCTGTAGCGCTTTAGCATCACCAGGGTTTACTCATTCTGAATAGCGATGAAGAGCCGACTTTGGTTCTCACGCTCTGCACAGTGAGGATGAAATCCCACTTTAACACAGCACAAGGTTTCCTAATAAAAAAAAGAAAAAAGATTTGTTGTAGTTCAAATAATAATGATGTTCTTGTCTGATTGTAAAAATATACATGAAGTCAATATGGACCATACAGTGGATTAGCGAGTGGTACTCTTGCCTTACTGCAACAAGGTCATCACATCAACAAATGTGTTGGCCCCTAGTGGTACCTTGTTTTCTTTGGTACAGCGTCAGGATGCTCTCCCTCTGATTTTACGAGGAAAAAAAAGAGATTTTGTTGTTTGGTCATTTGAAATTACAACCTTTATTTTCAGTCACAGCATTTACTGTTTACTAAAGTCGCTCTTTGCTCATATAAGGAGTCCTCTTAAAAGATGATTAACTCTAATCTAATTATCTGATCGTCTCTCATTAGCTGCTAAATATGCCACAATCATTAGCTAGTTGCTAAATTTAGCCTTTGCGGGGGAACAACGGCACGTAGTATTTTTATCTGTTCAGTCACTGTGCTCTGTTATCAGTTTGTGCATAATTGTGAAATCATATTTGTGATCGTGTATAGTCAAATGTATGTATTTATAGTACAACCTGGTCAGAATACACATTATCAGTCAGGTGCCGGTCAAATCTGTAGTATTCAGAGCCGGATGTTGTTTTGTCTGTTTGCTGCGTTGTATCGTCAGTGACTGGTGTTGATCTGCGGCGAGCCTTTGACATTAAAACGATGAAGCGAATGTCACTCGAGTGACATTTTGTGAATGTGAAATGTATTTGTCGCCGAAATGTCACGTTTGAGTTTAAATGTCCTGTTTCTGATGGGCAGGAAAATCTACAGACACTGGGCGGTGAGATCGAGAGGCTCATAAAACAACAAAGGAACCCCGAGGACGGAGTGAAGAGGAAGTGACCAAACTAAGTCT
>NC_024314.1:1170019-1174279 GCF_000523025.1 Cynoglossus semilaevis
GCAAACCACATTTTCAAGGTTTAACAATTCTGGAAAATAATAACATATATTTATCTTTCCACAATGTGAAGAAAGCAAGGCGTTCCGATGATCTGGAAGAGGCTCCAGGAGCTCTATGGATCCAGTCTGATCTTACTTGAACTTTTTTTTTTTTTTCTTTTCACCTGCGTTGTACAAATGCTACTGTCTCCTCCCGCAACAACGATCTTCCTCTGTCTGACGTCTGTCTCCTGTGAGCCTCTGCAGCCACCAAACAGCTCAGCTCTGTTTCAACAGGCCTGGAATTGTGACTGCCGTCGAATGTGATCGACCGACGCTGCCATCACATTTTGAATGTAACGCTTAAATCGAACAGAGAAAGTAGGTAAAATTACTAACACAAATATGAAAAAAAAATCAACCTTGTTGTACGAATCCCTGGACGAATCGCGTCTGATTCCGCAGTTACTAATCAAGGACATGTCCCCCATTGTGCTCTTTATGCTTGTCTTCTGAGACAGGTTTGCCAAAAGAAAAAAAAAAAGTGTTTATGAGACAGAGAACAGATCATCGCTGGTTTAGACCGGTTGTCACGTGCCACTGTTTTTTTCATCATCTGCTCAGCTCCAGCAGAGACCAGGCTGGTGTGAAGAGGTGCTGCATATCAGCAGAGCCGCTCATCCACGACAGACTAATGCTACGCTCACACAGTTTTATGTGTTTCACGCAGCCACACGTGAAAGGAACCTGCAAACCAGTCAGACGACAAATGGAGCGTCCATTTTTCCTGCAAAGGTTCAAAAATTAAAATTAAATTGCTTCGATTTTTATGTGATTTTCTTTTTTTTCTTTGATTTTGGTTTTTTAATTTATTTCTGTTTGTTTTGTTTTTTTTACTCAAAATTTAAATATATTCTTATTAGTTATTTTTCTAATTTGTTATAATGTCAGTTATATTTAAATGAGATTTTCCATGAAACACCTTACCATTTTTCTTCCCAGGATTTCTGATATAAAAAAAAAACTTCCTGTTGCAGGCATCATTAAATGTCCGTTGTCATGACAATGGGGGGTGATGACATGTCTATTACAAAAACATGTGGGTTATTACATCCAAAACGTCCTTTATGTTAGAAACTAGGACAAGAATTGTTGACTGCTTGTGGGAAACGGGAATATGGCAACATTGATGCTACGTGTGTTTATTTTTCACAAATAGAACCAGAAAACACAACTGTCTCCGGTGAAGTCAGTGAACAGGCTAGGCTTGAAATGCACTCTGCTTCATCACATGGTCAAGTATGGATATTTGATTTTCAGATTAGGGAAAAGGATTAAAAAGATGAGGGGTTGAGTCAAATTGGGTTTATTATTTCACAGACCACCAACTGACTTTACTGTCATCAGTTTATATAATCTAACAATATCATTTGTTTGCCAACTACTTTTAGAGGAATCCAAAAATGTTGAGATTTTTTTCTAGCATCACTGGCTCTTAAGTTAAATCACTCCTGGAAAAGTTTGTGTCGCTGTAGCTCAGAAAAACTAAAGGCAAAAAGAAAAAGCTAGGTGAATGTGCAATGATGTTACTGTCAGTGAAATGTTTGTTTCCGTCTGTGTTTGTTCCGACTCCTATCAAGTGCCAGTAAACCATAAACGGTTTTAAGATGAAGTATTCGCAGCGGGCCAGAGTGCTGTCGTTTGAAAATCCAAACACATGCTAGCTCGCCTTTTTCCTTTTCTTCTTTTTAAACCACTTGTATGTGCTCCAGCTGTCTGAGCTCATTTTGACTTGCTTGTCCATTAAGTCTGCTTTCCTCCAGAGGTGGTAAACAAAATTTGTCTGTAAGCTACGGCACCTCGCAGCTGCTGACGACAATGTTACTGTCTTAGTGTTGTGTCAGAAACAAAACGGAGAAGTTGTGCTTCAGTGCCAGACCTTCTGGTTTTAATTTGATCTTCCTGCCGCACCTGTCACAAAAGATAAGCCCTCTTCTCCTTTTCACCCCGCTCCTGATGGCTTCCTTTATGCTCCATGAATGCTCACAGACTGATACCCACTCCGTACACCCTCAGGCTGGGAAAAAATGCCTTGCTATCTGAAAGGAGATGAAAGTTCCCAGGATTGAGGCCTCACAGACCTAAAGCCTCCCTGTTGCTTGCTGCAGCTCCCGTACTGTCTTTGAAGTACTTTTTACTACATTCAAACTAGCTGTGTACGCGTCCCGATAACAGACATTCATCGATTCCGCTCCACATCTGAGCCTCACTGTTTGTTTGTTTTTTTACACTCCTTTAAAAAAACGATCGTAACGCAAAGACTTGTGCAACTTTTCCCATTCACCCAGAGAGAAATGCAGATTCAGCAAATTATATCTTATGCAAACAAGGCTGGCATGGGATTTTCCTGACGCAAACTTCCTGGTTCTCCAATGAATGCTAAAGGGTGTCTTGAGTTGTTTGTTGTTTTTTTCTTCACGTAACCCACAGCCTGGAAACAAAATGAAGCTGCACTTCTGTATGAGTAATCCAACACAATGCGGTTGTGACTATATGGGTCTGAAGTGTGTGTGTGTGTGTGTGTATAAAAGAATCTTTGTTTCGTCCTGTCTGTGCTATGATTCCCACTTGCACTGTTTCATGGAATCTTCAAACTGTGATTATACTATACATTTGTAGATATGTCATTCTGTAAAAAAAAAACTTTTTAAAGAAAAACACTGATTCTGGATTGTGGTTGTGTATATATGGTGTTTCCAGGGAATTAAAAGAGATGAGTTCTGAGTTGGCCTGCATGTCGAAGCCTTTGTCTGGGCCTGTTTATTGATTTTATTTGTTGATGACATCGTAAGTTTTACTCCGGGGATCTCCGACGTGTCATTTGCGAGCTACCAGTAGCTCGCCGCCCCTTTCCAAGTAACTCACCAAGAGCTATTGAATACTACATAAATTATAAACTTCATTGTTCGCTCGGCAAATCTGCTTAATTTTTTTATCCAATCTAAATGGACAGTTTAGAGGTAAGAGTTAAACCCAACTAACAAACCGCCACTAGCAAATTATGAAGAATATTAAATAAATACATAATATATTAAGTAATACAATTATTAATAATTTTAAATAATGATGAATGATAATAATACTGATGGAAAAGAAGTTAACATCTCAACCTTTAATAATTGTGCTACTGTCAGGATTTAGATGAGATTTTTTAATTGGGGACCACTATACAATAACCATTATAATCTTAACAGATATACACATATATACATCTATTTCTATAGTTTAATTTATATGATGTATGTATTCATTTCTTTATATGGGTCTCAGATTCTTTGTGGGTGGTTTCTGTCCATGTTTTCCTGTGTGTCTATATTTGTTTCAGTGAAGTGATTCAAGTAAAAGCTGAAAGTCCTCACATCATGGCCCTGCAGATGATTTAGACACAAGTGTTATGGGAATACACCCGTACACAACTAAACCAAAACAACCAGAGGGCAAACTCTCCTCTGCCTGTCATGTCAGTGTCACTGAGCGACATTATTGCATAACCTGACCCTGTTTATTTTAAAAGCCACTACAGTTACATGAAGCTTGCAATAAAAAAGCGAGGAAATAGTTCATTCAAGGGCAGCATTAAAAAAAATATTTTGACATGTAATATTATTTCAAGATGGTGCTCATTTGGTACAATTGTGCACAAACATAAATGGCAAGAGATTACAACAATCTGTTACACAATTCATTAAATGATGATGACATGTAATCATGCTAAGTGAGAGATTAGTTTCAATACTAATTTAAAGCTATTTTATAAAAAGAAATAAATCATCTTTGACATTGTTTTTGCTCCTTTTTTTTCTCCAATATATTTTGGACTGTTTACTTTTTATAGGATTGCCTTAATTTATTTTGTAGCTAATTAAGAATATTGTTTTATTTTCATCAAGCTTTTGTCACCTATACTTAAAATAAATTTTTCATTCTTTAAATGAAAATATTTATTTTTTCAAAAGAGAATCTGTCAATAACAATTAACAATGTTAATTGTTTCAAATGGACGTCTCTTAAAATATGGTGCATTGTAACATTTGCACACATTAGATGCGATCAGTATTTGCAGCATAATTCAGTATAAGTATGCTGGTATTTTCCTTTAGCGGCACTGACAATAGAGTGTAGTGATCGTGTGTACCTACTCATATACAAACTAATGAGCCTGCACTGTCACCTGGTGGACTGTAGATGGTGTGTAGGACGCTTGTGATTGGATAACGAGGC
>NC_024314.1:1174379-1188223 GCF_000523025.1 Cynoglossus semilaevis
ACAAAGTAGTGACGTCAACAGCACTGCTGTTGCACAATCAAATGTGATAGCAACTAAATGTTTACACACCACTATCAACAACTATACAAATTCAATGCCTTAAACAGATATGTCATCACTACATAAAGGCCTTTGTTTGTAACAAAGTCATGGCTTCTTCAGTGCTAATTTTTTCTTCATCTCTTTCATTTGTTTCGATGAAGACAACAGTCACTGGATGCTTTATTCAACCACACAATAATACTCTAGAAACACCACTTCAACTCACCTGGCCTCAAACTTGCCAATCCTGTGGTCACTTCCATGGCCTCCTGCCCACCTCCCATAAGCACCTGCAACACACACAATTGCAAGGTTCGAGCTCACTGATGATCTACTAAGATACACATTGCACAGCGACTACTTCATCTGACATGATCCATGATTGGAGAAATGGCAGCAAAGTCAAGGAGCTGCAAATACAACACAGTCAATTGCACACTACGTACAGCATTTATCATCAACTGCCAGTCCACGTCTCAGACTCTAAAACAATCATTAAATAATAATTTCATTTTTACTCCACTCCATCTCAGTGGCTGACTTGAAGCCTTTAACGGCATCACACAGTCATCTCTCTTCAAGGCCTCAAAGGCACAGACAGTCAAGTCACTTAGCTTTACTGGACTGCCATCTGTCAACATTAAAAAGTAACACAAAACCATAACAGCCATTTCATTTCAAACTGTACCACTCATTTCTCCTAAGATGTACTTTAAATATTCTAAAGTCTATTTCTGTACATAACTACATAAGTCAGTGGATTCACATTACGACAGGTCTGTAGTATGGACAGCTTAACCGACACACCGAGACTGAAGAAAATGTCATTGTAAATAAATGGGACAAGTGGACACACTCAGAGTAACCACACCTACTACTGTGTGGGTTTTTTGGTGTATCTTCTTATAACCCCCAACAAATTGTCAATGTTTACTTCTGTTCCCACTACCTTGTATAACAAACTATCAATAAATACAGTATCTTCAAATACATTTATCATTCACTTATCATATAATCTATGAGGAGTAAAAGAGTTCAAAGGAAAAGAACAACTCTTCTCTGGGTGTTTTGTTGTTGTTTGCTGATGGCCAGTGAGGTGTCATTCTGATACTAACATCTTTCAACAACTGTTATCACATCAATCATTTAGACTCAAATGACACAGATCTACCGTCACACAAGAGTTCTCACCTTGGCGGTGTTGTCTTTTGAGGCACTGATGAACGCATGCATTTTCTTTTCACCCACCGGTCTCACTTTCCCACAGTCGACAGCTGTTGTCGGCTGATCCTGTGAAGACATTTTTTGGAGTCCCCTGAGAAGAGCCAGTTAGGGAACGTAGCATGTATCGTGGCAGCAATTCATGAGTGTACGCTAGGGTCAACTGTGTCACTATTACACATTTACTTGGTACAGTATTACAATTATTATGCTTTCATTGGTTTCACAACAGTGTGCTGTTGCATGATAACATAACATTTAATGTCATAACATTGTTGCAGTATGCCAGTCTTCACTTTGGTTAGGAAATGTAAGGGCCTTCTTATGGCTAATTATTAGTGACATCCATGGTGAAGACACAGCAGCATATTGAGCTGAATAACATTAAAGGATACAGTCACAGTCGACGCACCACACTGCTCCCGTGTGTCCGTTGTAGGTACCGAGTCATTCCACACGTTGGTCACCTGTGTGGGGAGACATTGTTGAAGGTAAATATTAAAATGCTTCAATGCAATCATGGCTTCACTTCACACATTATTGGTTTGCTCTGAACTCTAAACTACTGGCACCACCAATAACCTCAGGAAGAAATCCTGCTAAAATTTCCAGACATTGTCAACTTTCAAACACCTCAATTAATGTTCAATCTGTTGCCAATAAACATCCAGAAATCATTCAGTATTCATGAGGGGAGTTATAACCTAAGGGAGAAAAATTAACTTTAAATTACCACTATTTCGCACAACAAGGAAGGGATTTTGTGTTTCAATCAGCGGGGTAAGACTATGGAACAGCCTTGCCATGGAGCTGAAGCAATGTCCAAACATGACACAGTTTAAAAAGAAATACAAAGTCACTCATTTTAAGAGGTATATGGATGAGGAAGGTGTCAGGTAGCATGGTATGTTTGTATATATAGGCAGGTGTGTATAGAATACTAAATGTGTGTTACTGGTATATATATATACACGTATGTGTGTATGAGTGTCTACATGGGGTTGAAAGGAAGACAACTATTGGTTAGCTAAGGAGAAGGGGTGGGAGTTCACAAGTTTTACTTCTTCCCATACCTTTTCGAATGTGCATTCTATGTTTGTCAATAATCAATATGTATTCCTTTTTCTTTCATTTTCATATTTGAAATAAACTTCAATCAATCAATCAAAAAAATCCATGTTGCACTATTTTCCTTTTAACCTGAATGAAAATAAGTTGTGTCCCCTTTTTCATGATTACAGTATGATTTTCATATCACACACACACTATAGAGCATATAGCCTTATGTTTGTAACACACTTGCAAGTCAAAACAAGCAGAGGATTATTCTGCTACTCGACTAGCAGAGTCGTGTTTCCATTTGTAGCTTATTTTTGACGTCAAACTAATTATTATCCTAGAGTCATTTCATGTCACTCACTGATCTTTAGCGATGGAATACAGAAGGTCGCCTTCTCCGTTGTACTTGATCTGAGTGGTGGACCGATCGTGGCCCTGCAGCAGGATGGGTTTCTGTACAGAAAAAGCAATATTTGCAAGTTAATTTCACATTTTCGAAAAGGTGCATCAGCCCAGCTCAAACTCCTGTCAAAGGCCAAACATTCCGATATCAGCGCAACCTTGGTGATATTTTTACATGTTCAGATATAATGTTTTTTGGAGTTTTTAGCACAAATTATTCACTTTTCTTTATTCTTTTCAATAAAGTAAAAAAAAGACACTCAAGGGTGCTATTGTGACCAATTTCCAAAATCGATTTGATTAAATTCACATAAACTAGAATGATGGCACATTCTGGTGAACGTTCTATTTTAGTGACTCATCAAACCAGTACCTTAACATTTAAAAGGTATAAAAGCTTATCACCTGACCTTTACCAACTGACACTTAATACACAATCAGTTGTACTGAGCATGTGTGCCACATTACTAAGTCAAGCACGACGAATGCAGTCATCATCTCAAGTAATTTTCTAACAAGAGCTGCAGCCAGATTTTGAAGTATACAGTGCCTCAGTGTGGCTGGTCAATCAAATTCTACGACATCACATGAAAACCTGTAGAGCAGGGATATCCACACGTTTTTGTCTTGGGAGCTACTTTTCAAATGACCAGGCTAAAGTGATCTACCTACATTGAAAACTCAATATATATATATATATATATATATATATATATTCACTCATATATATATATATATTCACTCATATAAACTGAATCTTATTCTATACATTATGTGCTATATAGTAATAATAATAATACATTTTATTTAAAAGCGCCTTTCAAGTCACCCAAGGACACTGTACATAAAACAAAACAAAAACAGAACAAAAAAACACATACGCCATATAGGTTGTACAGTCTGACTCAATACTTCTATGGTCCCTACCTTAGCCCTATTGATTAGCATCTTACAGTAGAATTATATTTATCATTTTAATTATTATTTTTTTAAATGGAATTGCTCTTGATCTACTGGTAGATCCAGATCTACTTATTGGGCACCCCTGCTGTAGAGCAACTTGTAACAACACTTGATCAGCAACTGTGCAACCTGTGGTCTGTCCGGATTGTAAGCTGTTTAACATGTGTGAAATATTTCTCATATTTACCTGGCTCAGGATAAACAAGAGTGCTGTCACACAACTTCCGCCGTTGGCCAGATGTCCGTACAGAGCACAACCGTGGCTTTTACTTAAAGTCAGAAAATGCAATACAACGACTTCTACTAATTCCAATGTTAGCGACACTTCCAACATATGGGGGGCTTAAGTTTTACCTTTTGGTTGGTTCTTTTCCGGACGAGCCATCCGCTGTGATGAAAACGCTGGACTGCAGCAATAAACACACGCTAGCAGATTAAATTGCCGTCAAAAAAGTTTCTCGAGAAACAAACTGCTTCATAATGTAGTTTAAACTACATTGTGAAGTTACTCATATCATCTTTACCCTTGTGACATCCACACACGAGGATGGCCAAATGTTTGTTTTTAAAATGAGAACGTAAAGCTCCTGGTACGCATGCGCAAACCAGGGAGAGGAAATGACGTAAATTTAATTATTAATGTGAAAGAACGTGTAGATCTGTGTATGTACAAATAAATAAAAAAATAAATAAAAACAGAAATAAATAGAGAACATATGAGACATTTCTTAATAACATTTTAGACCTTCAACCAAACCTGCATCTTAATAAAATCAATTACCAGAAATATTTCTTTATTTTTTTTAATTATATTCTCTCCACTAACTAGTCAAGACTTGACAACAATGGGTATTTATCTTCTGCGATCAGGAGTGGAGAATGAAAAAGGCAGTTCTGAAGGATAAAGAGCAAAGGGAAGAGGGGACCAACCAAAAAATAAAATAAAGAAACGGAAATATATCTGATATGTTCCAGTAACTTTTCCCAGAACGTGTTTGGACACAGATTTATTTATTTTTTTGTACTTCCTGGTAAACAAGTAAAACCAGTCTCCTGACATTTCATTTTCATTTCAAGTGCATTAAATGGAGTTTTAAAATCTTAGACCTGACTCAAATTGTTATACCTTGACATTAAGGTAAGACTCTGTACATGACAAATGATATCTAAAAAAAACCATAATTCACAGGACTTGCCATAAAACATCATTTTTCCACAGAATACATGTATTCATATACCAGCTGCACATGCTTGTGACATAAATGTGAAATATCAGTTAAGACCAAAGGCACAAGGACACACAGCAGGTTCAAATCTCTAATTCAGGCCACAGCCTATAGACAGACTATTTTTAGCTCTCTGATAATAGATTCTTCCATCAGCTCAGATGACCACCTCTGAATTCATAATACACCTGGACTGGGTCTGCTCGGTGCAGCAGCATCAAGCATCACAGCGTGTGTACGGATGACACACCGACCCCGTCCTCGCAGCTCACTATTTTTATATTTATTTGTCTTCACCAAAACATGGCCGTGACTACAGCGACAGCATTAATACAAAAAAACCACGTGAGGATGAATGCGGCCCTATAATCAGATCCATTTCATCCACCTATTGTCTTTTAATTTCTGCTGCACGATCCCGGGGATAAATGAAGAGCCCCTTAATTGAGAATATTCATGGTTCCACCTGGTTCTGCTCATCTAAATAAACAATGAAACAATGAGTCAGTGGTTGGTGAATCACACCTCTCTGCTTGGATCGTCCCACACTCCACCTGTGACGCTGTCTCCCTCGTACAGGGACAGTTTGCGTGCAGGGCTGCAGGGCTGCACTTTTTTCCATTTTATTCATGAATGAAACCGCTCTCATTTAATGTGCAGCTCACAGCCTGGCTGCTTTAGATTGGTTTCTCCAGGCTGTGTGGAGGGAGTGGAGCGGAGAGCTGAAGGCCTTAAGGTCAGTGCTGTTCAAGTGCAAGGAATCAGCAGGAGGGGCCGGAGGTCGGATCAACTGGCTGATTCCTTACCGGCTGATTAACGTTCTCAGAAACAGCGCACATCTCATGTATGTAATAAACCTTATTGCTTATATTGTACAGCAGCATTTTAATCATGGAATGGGGTCTGAGTTTTAACACATGGTCAACAAACAACGGCTGGGTTTATCACAGTGGTTCCTAAACTTTTTCTACGTGGCACAAACACATACTGTATATGCAGTTTTCTGTGTAGATTTGTTGGTATTTATGTGCTATTATCGCACTGATGTGAGTCGCTCTAATCAGGTCAACACTGTATTCAACTGTCGCCCCACTCTGACACTATGAAAGAACAGTTAGGCCAGTTTTTTTCCTTGAATGTTTTATGAGGAGACCTACTTTTCAGGATGTGAATGTATGGCAACCCAGTTTTTAGTACTGAACATGTGTATTAGAAATATATACGCATAAATAAAAGTCATTTATATTTTTCATTATTGTAGTTTACTAATGCGATAAAAAAATAATACCCTTTTTTATGTGAAAAAAAAATATATATACTGATCCTTAGTGTTGTTGTTTAAAGGTACAAGTACCAGTACTATGAATATACACAAATGTGAAATCTATGCTACATGGTCTATGCAAGTACCAGTACTATGAATACACACAAATGTGAAATCTATGCTACATGGATAACATTAGGATAATAATACAACATGAGCCGCCTCCCAATGTGACAAAAAAACATTTCGACATCCGCCTCTGACCGGGGGGGTTGCGGAGGACGACAACATTAACTACGCTGCACGTCGACCAACATCATTTTAACACCATTAAAATTTTTCCCGCACCAATAGTGTAGGTGGTGACAAGTGTTCACTCAGGCTCCAACCGAAGCCAGAGCAGAGCAGATGGAGGCATCGATGCTTCAACCACACAGGGGGAACCCAGACAGATGGACGCACGGAGTGAAGCACCTGCTCTTGGCTCCACATCTTCTGGTTCACAGAGGGAATTAATATCTCATGGGGCTTACAGGACACACACTAACCAAACAAAGTACGGGTTTATCTGCATTTTGCAGCCACGAGGCGTCTGTGAACTCAGGCATTTTATTTACCCTAAGCTCAGCCTTTTCTCTCCTCATTGAGATTCACACTAACGACTCACACTGTTTGTTGTATCCCAGACAAAAATTTTACTCTTAACTCAACGGTGTAGCGGTTATCACGCCTGCATAATGAATGGCGCCTCCTGTGGCAGCCTGGACGATAAAGCTCCTCTGACAATTTTTATTGACATTTTATTGTCCAAATATCCACCAATTTGGAATGTTGACTCGACTTATCTCGACTTGACCCAACTCGATGTGACTTGACGTGATTTGAATTTGAATTTTCTGAAATGCCCCTTTCCTTTAGCCTCTTGTATCCGTGGCTCTGACCTGATACTTCTGCTCTAGCTCTAGTACTTCAGAACGTTCACCTCTGTCCTCAGAAATGGCAGAGTGCACAGTTTAATATAAGTCGTGACGTTTCTGTGACGCAGCCTGCTTAACTTGTAAATCAATGCCAGCCCCAAGGTTTGTTGTGTTTGTTGAATTTAAAGGAGGAATGCAGGAATTTCCTGTAAAGGATGTGCATTTTAAAAATGGAGCGCTGTTCAAAAGTTTGCGGTAGTAATGAGAAAAATTGGTCTTCATGCAAAAAGTAAAATAGTTCCATGTACATGATATATACTTTTGAACAATTCCATGACACATGACATACACTATAGCAGGATTTAAAAAACATAAACAACCAAAGTAGTAATACTGCATTACTAAAGTACCTCTAAGGCCAAAAACTCAAAGCAGACTGGAATTTCCAGATGTGCAGTTTAAATTCTTCTGAAGAAGCAGTGAAGCAGTGAAATATACCCAGTAGTATCTTCAGCTCAAAACTGACTTAAATTGGTTAAAAGGGTTTAAAGTAGTAAAAAAAAATGGTAGCATTATAAATATTTCAATTACAGTGTTTGTTTTTGTTTTTTCCTGCAGCCAACAAACGTTCCATCTTTTGTTTTTCACAGTGCCCGGTCTGTTATTACAGCAGCTACCTACACTGTCACCGTCTGTCTCTCCCCTGAAGTCACTGGAGACATGTTCATATTGGAATTTTCATAAATGTAAAACAACAGCAGCAACAGCAGCAACAACACACACGTTGTCTTATAAAATGGAGTATAACAGGTCATTGAAATTCACACATGCGCTCTGCTTTCTGAGCAGATATGAATCACTCCAACCATTGTCATATCCAACGCAGATGGCACTCCAGTTCACGAGCATCGAAACGAGGACTGTTAAATCAGTCAGCATCAGGTTTTGTTTTTCGCAGGCACGCTCAAGCATAAACCTTCATAAACATACCAGGTTCCCTTCAACAATTTCTGGTACAACTTTTTAAGATGCTAATTAGGTAATTAATTAATATCCTGGCTATTTTTAATCATTCCTTAAAATGGAATTTAAAAAAACAACAAAAAAAAACAAAACAAAAAAACAAAAAAAAAAAAAACAAACGGAAAGGTGGCAGCCTCCTTCTGTCATTAATCTGTATAATTAATTTCACCTGTTGTCATGGTTATCTTAGCTCCTTCTCCGCTCATTATTACCAGTGATTAGCCCGCTCCTGCTAGGTAGATGTGATATTATTGTAATTTATTTCTAATTGTCTATCTGTATGGTCTGTTTACCTACCAAACTACTACCTACTGACATGGCATTCATTCCCCAATGAAAAACCAACATCCATTGTCAAAATAAACTAATAAAAAATAAAATAAAATAAAATAAAATAAAATAAAATAAAATAAAATAAAATAAAATATAGCACCAGCTTCTGTCACATTGTAGTTAGTCATACAGAATCATGGCATCTTGGATGAATATTCCCTCAAATGGGCTGCAAAATAATGCGTGACGTGAACCTCTTACGGTGTGTAAACAGTGTTTGATTCCCCATGATGTAATTTGTGTATAACTTCGTCTGCCCTGAACACTGAATACACAAACAATTTGAGATAATTATCTCCAAAAAGCGATGATTAGCTCCTGTGTCTGTGTTTTCACTGCCAATGCGCCCAAAGTCCCTGCCAAACCAGGAATCCTTGGTGATGAAATAGAGCTTTGCCAGGAGACCATCAGTAATACTGGCAGGTTTTGCTGCTTTTATTACAATTATTACCAATTTTCTATTTATTTTTTTCTTGTTCACAACCACTCACCCACTCAATCGTAGCAAAGCAATGTTATTTTTACAAACAGCTGAGTTTGGTTCCATCCAGATATTTTTCTGCTCTAATTGAAATGTAAAGCTCAGCTCTTCTCGGAGAAGCGTCATTACCGCGACTGATCACGCTAATGTATTTTTAAGACACCCAGCTTACGGGCTAATTAATATCCCCCTGGAAAAAGCTGCGAATGGCTGCTGTAGGAGCTGCTTCATTACCACCAGCTGTCATAATGTTTATAGAAACTCTTATATGCAAAGTTTAAGGGTGGCTTGTGGCGAGATTCAACAACATTACTGCAACAGGAGAAGAAATGTGAAGAGAATTTAACACATTTCAGAAGTAATTTCAATACTTTTCTGTGTTTGCAGATGCAATCGTGCTATCTGTAATGAAATATGTGCATTTTATAAAATTTTGTGCATTTAATGATTTGGGATTGAAGCGATATTTAAACAATCTTTCAAATTAAAAAATAAAAATATAGCAACTCCATGATTTTATATGATGGTAATAGGATGATAGAAGATCCTTCAAGTCTTAGTCATCCAACAACAACAACAAAAATCTTACATGTATAGCTTCAATGTTCCAGTCAAATGCATTCACTTATTCACATGACACTTTACTTTACAAATGTATCTCATATAATAAGAAATTTCCAAGCAGTCGTTTCAGTCCACGTTTACATCTGTGGTGATTCTGGCGCCGGAAAACGTGGCTGTGTCTTTAAGAGCTGCTGTCAAAGGCTATATTCAGATCACCCAGATGAGGTGACCCTCATTCAATTTTTTTAGGTTGAAAACTCAGACGGGATAGTTCAGGGATGGCTGAATATTGTTTTCTTAACATCTAAGTCCGGGGATCAGACATAGATCTGATTTAAAGCTGTGTGCCATGAATAAAAATGTCTGATCACAATCAGTGCACTGAACAGTCAGAGCAGTCAGTGGAAAGAAAGTAAAATTAAACAGATTGAGTTCTTCCAACAGAAAGCCTTTATCTCTTACTACTCTTTGCTTCATTACAAAATAGTTTCCGTTTCTGGCACATTTAAAAAAAAAAGCTGTCAAAACATGCGCGTGTGTGCATGTATGACATGTATGTTAAAGTGAAGTGAAGACACGTGTGTTCAGAAACACCTCCTATGGAATGTGAACAGAAGCCACTGTGTCACCGTGAGTGTCTACGGGTCTGCACCAGTTCCGTGGTGCTGCAGAATGTTGCTGCAGAATGCAGCTGTACGTACACACCAGGCATGCAAGAAAAAATGACCTAAAAAATAAACGTGTACTGCCTGAAAAATCTCTCAGGCAGCTGATGGAGGATATTTGACCATGTCTTTTCCGCTTATACCATTAAACAGCAAGCCCTTTAAAAATAAAAATAAAAATAAAAATAAAAATAAAAATAAAAATAAAAATAAAAATAAAGATAAAAAAATAAAAAAATTAAAATTGCTGCAAGGCAGGCATAAATAAAGACACAGCTCAGAACAATTATCTGAGACAGTGCTGCAAGGCAGGCGTAAATAATGACACAGCTCAGAACAATTATCTGAGACTACACATTTGTAAAAGTCATTAAATGTGCTTTCGTTTTTTAAACTTTCAGCTGGAAATGACTGCAGTTACGACGGACATTTGAACCCGTTAAACACTTCACCGCGGAGTCTGCAATCACATACTTGAAATCAATTGCAATTACATCTTCCCCTGCGTTGCGTCTCCCCACAGAAACCATCAGAGCGTGTCATCACCAATCCTTACTGCGTTATTCCCGAGTCACATCCATGTTTGTTTTGGAACGCGTTTCACCGTTACTCATGCTCTCAGCTGGTGGCAGTCACATAGAAAATACAAACAGGGATCAAGAGTTAACGCGGTTTTTATTTCACAGAAGTTAAAACATCACCTCACGACAGCGAGTAAAGCTTAAATAAGGGAACGAGACAAAAGGACGAGGCTCAAACTCCTCATTTTGGTACCAAAACTCCACCAATAATATATACAAAAAAGGAACCCCACGTTGGTTCTGACAGATTTATGAATAAATAAATGTCCATTATACATATGCCATGTTTAATATAAACAAATATTTGCAGCACAAATTGCACTTGCCGATGTCTGTGAGGTAACAGCCAAACCAGTCAGTTTGTTAAATGGGAGACAATTACTGAGAACTACCACGGAGCTGGGACCTATGACCGGGGTCATAGGTCACTCTGCCATCCACAGACCATAATATATTAAGTTCTAATCATCCACCGGCTTCACTGTCATTTGTTAGAAAAGAACAGTGCATTCAATAAATCCATAAAAATCCATGTGAACAGATGTTTGGTGTCAGTGTTCGGCCATGTCGTCCCTGTCATTTTGTTCGTTTTTACACTAACGGTCCTTAACCCCAAGGACTCCACGACAACATACACAAGATCACAAAATAATTTGTTTAAAATAGAAAATACATAATTGAACCATAAACAAACACAGTGTATTGTCATCAGATCATCATCATATAATAATATAAAGTAAATGTAAACTTTAAATTAAAGAATCTGTTGTTATTTTGCCAATCAGTTCATATGACATTTTTTAAAATTCCTTTAAAGTTTTCTACATACCGTCTGGCTTATTTCTGGGAATGACAAATACAGAGGAAATATATATATATATATATATATTTTAAAAACGCGTCATTTTTATACTTATAAAAACAAAGAATTAGTCTTACACCAATTCAATCTTTTTTTTTAAATAAATATAAGAAGTTCCTATATACAAAGCAGTTGAAGAACCTGCTGCTAAAAAGAAAACAGAATTGTAGGATAGACAAAAAAGAGACCAACAGATTTAAAAAGTGCAGAAAAGGGAGGCAGAAAAGTCTGAGTATAAAAAAAACAAAAAACAAGTCTGAATGCAAAGACAAACATGAATGTTTTAAAGGAAGATGTTTGAAAAGACTGGTTACACACACAAAAACATTTTAAAAATGTAATAATGTAATAATGTAATGGAATAATAATAATACCAGGAAATATATAATTACAGTACAAATATTGTGTTAACAATATTGACCAACATAATTAAATGTAAACAAAGTAAAAGAAATGTCATGTTTGTTTAAAGTCAGTCCACAATAATTGTGGCAACTGTTTTTTTTTTTTTTTGTTTGTTTGTTTTTAGGTCTAGTTAGTTCATCCGGTTTACAGTGCTTTTGAAACCATTCCTGCGGACCACAGACCGTTTACAGTCCGTGACAAATCAACTGTCTGTTAAGGTGAACCTCAAGTATTTAGGCGGAAAGACGATGCGGATGCAGAAATATCGAAATATGTGTTTGGATGTGACGTAAGTGGAACGATCCTCTGCAATCCTTTCAGACGCAAATTCTCACTGTAAATCCATCCTAGTAAAAAAAAAAAGTTTCATCATTTCCATCTCAGAACTGCGACTCGGATTTTGGCACATTCAGTCTGATGGCAGCCGGGTCCAGGCTGGGACAGTCTGTCCACATGCCCAGCGCGCCTGTCTCCATGGTGGAAACAAAGACACCTGAGTACCGGGACAGGTCGCCGAAGCTGATGTGCAACCTGCGGTCCGCCTGCCTGGGGCAGCACAGCAGCCGCTTGAACGCCTTCCTGAAGTCCGGGCTGCGGCTGTAAATGATGGGGTTAAAGGCTGAGTTGACGTAGCCGAGCCAGTTTAAGAAGACGAACACGTCTTTGTCCACCACCTCTGCGCAAAAGACGCGCACCACGTTGACTATGAAGAAAGGCAGCCAGCAGAGGGTGAAGGTCCCCATGATGATGCCCAGAGTCTTGAGAGCCTTCTGCTCCCGCAGGGCCATCATCCTGGACGGCTTCTTCTTGTACTTGGAGGAGAGTCCGGTTAAGGTGTTGTGAAACCTGCCCTCGCACTTGTCGATTTTCCTCAGATGATTCTTCGCCTCTCGGTACACGCGTGCGTAAACGAAGATCATGACGAGCAGAGGGATGTAGAAAGAGATGATGGATGAGGAGATGGCATAGGCTTTGTTAGTGACGAAGTCGCAGCACTGCGGGTCTTCGTAGCAGCGGGTGTCCACGCTGTCCCGCGACCAGTGCATCATGATGGGGAGGAAGGAAACCAGTGCGGAGATGGCCCACACCACGCACACCACGGCTCTGGCCCGGGATTTGGTCAGCAGGCTTTGGTAACGGAAAGGCGACGTGATGGCCACGTATCTGTCTATGGCGATTACGCACAGGGTCTCGATGCTGGCCGTGACGCACAGGACGTCCACGGAGATCCAGAACTCGCAGAAGAAGGAGCCGTAAAGCCAGGTGCCGCGCACCTCCAGAGTGGCACCGATCGGCACCACCAGCAGCCCCATGATGAGGTCTGCGCTGGCCAGCGACACGATGAACACGTTGGTGAGGGTCTGCAGCCTGTGCGTCCTGGCAATGGCCACGATGACCAGTATGTTCCCGAACACGATGAACACGACGATTAGGGCCATCACCACGCTCATACCCGCTGTCCACTGCTCCGACGCGGCGGAGGTGTCGGGCGCGTTGTCCGCGGTGCCATTGTGAAAAGCGACCGGTGAGGACGCACCACCGTCCTCCATGGTGGGCTGCTGCGCTTTGTGCCACTCCAGGTCCGGGTCATTCACGCGCCTCTACACGGTGCTCCCATCGTGACGCGCTCTCCCGAGCCACTGGTTCTGGTCCTCACTCCTCACTGATCGATCCACAGCTGCTTTGTGTGGCGAACCAGGAACGAGGGCTGCTGCACATTAAGCAGGACGTCAACAGGCTGTGACATCACCGCTGCTCTCGACCAATCAGATGGCTGCGACCCACTAATTGTAACTAAAAGTTATGGAAGTAAACCTCTGATGGTTGCCAACTATA